>NC_090068.1:9967335-10117335 GCF_038355195.1 Osmerus mordax | reverse complement strand
CTCTTTTTCGCTTCACAGACGGCCCATTTCTTTGACATGATGGAGAAGATGGAAGTAAGGATGGTTGTGATTGGTTGACATCTCTTGTATGGCCACCTAGGCTTATACACAAGGGCCTAATAATCTCTGAACTGTACCAGAACACACTTGCAGTTATAATATTGATCTCCTAAAATATGATTTTATGCTAAGGTTGTCGGTGCAAGACCTGCTATCCCTACAAATCGATTGAGGTTCCCTCTTTCCCAGCAATGAAGACTTTAGAGTTTGCTCATGAGCTTTGTTACAAGAATAACTCAGATACCTACCAGTGCATTTCTCCCTTACCTTCAACCACAAACCTCTAATCCTTGACCCCATGAAATCCATACCTCCTACTCCTGCCTACATTACATTTACATTTAGTCATTTAGCAGACGCTCTTATCCAGAGCGACTTACAGTAAGTACAGGGACATTCCCCCGAGGCAAGTAGGGTGAAGTGCCTTGCCCAAGGACATAACGTCAGTTGGCTTGACCGGGAATCGAACTGGCAACCTTCGGATTACTAGCCCGATTCCCGCTCAGCCACCTGACTCCCTGCCTAAACCCTGACTCACGACCCTTGACCCTGATCTCCTCCTCTCCTCCCCTGGATCCTCTACCCTGTAGCAGGTGCCAGAGGCTGCAGAGACCAGGACAGGGCCTCAGAGACTAAAGGTCTGGACAGCATGCACGCCCACGTGTCTGTGCATCAGTCCTCCATCGTCTTCTAACCATAGAACTGTACCCTCCTCCCAGCTCATCAGCTTAACGTCCCTATGTTTGGCTCATTGTCTGGTTCCTTCATCTGTGATCGAATCCATTGAGTGTCACCATGGGCGGGATGACATAGGGGACCCACACAGCGCATGTCCATGAGTTCAAACCCCACTGTGAGGTCACCTTTGTGTCAGCATCACTTGAGAGATGTCTGTCGCAGCTGGACCTAATCCTCCTCTCTGTTTTCCAGGATGACTACATCCCCTACCCAAGGATAGATGAGGTATCTGTGTCTTTACCACTAATCACACGCAGGCAAATACAGACAGGTACATTACAGTCGATGATGGTTCTGTTCTATTTTGGTTCTGGTCAGGTGTTGGAGAGGGGGGGCCCATACCCCCAGGTCATCTTGCCTGAGTTTGGGGGCTACTGGATCGAGGACCCTGAGGCCCCCACCCCCCCGCCCCTGTCCCTGGAGATAAGCCTCTGTGAGAGAGACGAGGGAGGGGGAGGGGAGGGGGAGGACACCCCCCCAGGGGCTTATGGGTACCGCCTGGAAAGCAACGACGCCGCCCGCGCCTACAGGAAACACTTCCTCGGCAAGGTCAGAGCCGTCACAGAAAAACCAGTCGAACGCAAACTCAGCGGTTTAATAAATGAAGAGTCCTCCTCTGTGACAGTTCACCATCGACACATAAAGTTAAAGACGTGCCAGTAATGGTTGTCGCATCTCACTCTCGGTGTTGCAGGAACACTTGAATTTCTACTGCATGGCCAGTAGTCATGGCAACCTCATTCTGTCATTGAGGCATGAAGAGGTGAAGGATCAGGAGAGCCTGCATGTCATCGTGAGGTACGCGCACCTGAGCACGCTCTAACAACCTCTCCCCATCATCCCAGTGAACTCCAGCCCCGTCTGTCTGTCTGCCTTGTCTGTCAGCCTCGCCTCACTCTCTCCACCTCTCCGTCTCCGCCTCCTGTCCAGGTCCAGGGTGAAGACTGTGTACGACAGAATATCACTCACAGACCTCCCAGGGCTGCCTAGTGTGCCCCAGCTGGCCAAGGTGGGCAACTACTGTTATGCCCAAAAATACAATATGCCAAAGTCTGACTGTGTTCGGTGTATCTGCCATTTCGTTTGTCCTGTTGCTGTGCGTGTGTGGTTGTGTGTTGATGTGTGTGGTTGTGTGTGGTTGTGTGTGGTTGTGTGTGGTTGTGTGTGGTTGTGTGTGGTGGTGTGTGGTGGTGCGTTGATGTGCGTCTCTGTTCCCCAGCTGCTGTGTGAAGATGCTGTTGGGCTGCGGTTCAGTCCAGTGCTGTACCCTAAGGTGAGCCCTCTCTGTCACACACACACACACGCACGCACTACTACTACGTACTACCAACACGTAGAACACACTAATTACATACAAACATGACTTATGTTTATATGAGTTAACACTATGTCACCGATAACATTACTGCGTGTATGTGTCTGTCAGGCCTCCCAGCTGATTGTGAGCTATGACGAGCATGAAGTGAACGACACCTTCAAGTTTGGGGTCATCTACCAGAAGTTGGGCCAGGTGAGTGGGTGCCGTTGGATCTGTGGTGTTGGTGTTTGGCTGCCTTGTCCTCCAGCCAGCAGTCAGTCTCTCTCTCTCTGTCTGTCCGTCCATGGCAGGTGTCGGAGGAGGAGTTGTTTGGGAACACTGAGGAGACGCCAGCATTCGCAGAGTTTCTGAGTGTGCTGGGAGACACGGTGGAGCTACAGGACTTTAAGGGGTGAGTCACGGAGTGGAAGAGGCACACGGCAGCCTTGTAACTCAAAGGTACAAACAGCCGAAGATGAAGGGGGAGACAGCACTCAGAGTAATGACCTGTCCATCTGTCTGAACCCCCCCCCCCCAGATTCCGTGGCGGTCTGGACGTGACTCACGGACAGACTGGTTCTCAGTCTGTGTACACCATCCACCGAGAACAAGAGATCATGTTTCACGTGTCGACGAAGCTACCCTACACAGAGGGAGACACTCAACAGGTAAACTTTCTGAACTCTCTAACTAACGTCTCCAGTAGCAGATACAGTAGGTAATGATGAATTATGATGAGCTGTTCTTCCCTGTCAGCTCCAGAGGAAGCGACACATAGGAAATGACATCGTAGCAGCCGTGTTCCAGGAAGAGGCCACGCCCTTTGTGCCGGACATCATCGCATCGAACTTCCTCCATGCCTTCATAGTGGTGCAGGTGGAAAACGGCTGCTCGGAAGACACCACTTACAAGGTACATCATGAGCACACACTCCATCTAACTCTCTCCTCCTCTCTCTCTCTCTCTCTCTCTCTCTCTCTCTCTCTCTCTCTCTCTCTCTCTCACACACACACACACACACACACAGGCATACACACACCCTAAGATGATACTCTGTATGATAATGATGACGATGGCAGATTCACTGCAATTGAAGCTTTCAATGGAATTGTCTATAAAAGGGTGCATATTATGATTGACAGGTGTCCGTCACAGCCAGAGAGGATGTCCCTCCGTTTGGCCCGCCCCTACCCAACCCTGCAGTCTTTAAAAAGGTCAGACAACTGTCCAGAGCAGACGGCTACACTGATCATTAAGGAGCTACTTTCTGACACATTTCAGTACCTAGGGTTGTGTCTGCGGTCTCCCCACTGGCTGCTGTCATATCCCTCCCGCTCCATGTCTTCCCCTCTCTTCCTGCTTCCTGCGGTGTAGTACATGACGAGGGTGGACTGCCTCTCGCTGGTATCTCTCAGGGGAACGATAATGAGTTAATGAGCATTTCCGTGTCTCGCTCCGTCTGCAGGGACCGGAGTTCAGGGAGTTTCTGCTCACCAAGCTGATCAATGCAGAGACAGCCTGCTACAAGAGTGACCGCTTTGCCAGACTTGAGGTTCGCTTCGATGCTTTCTACTTGGACAGCTGTGATTGCGGTCATACATACAAACAACCTACCAACTTCAATGTTTTTTTCTCAAGTGTATGTGAACTATATACTGTATACTGTAGTTTTTAGTGTATGCCTGTGTGTGTGTGTGTGTGTGTATGCGTGCGTGCGTGCGTGTGTGTGTGCGCATGCTTGCCTAGGAGCGGACACGGGCCGCCCTGCTGGACGGTCTCCATGACGAGCTGCACAGACACACCCAGAGCATGCTGGGAGTGGGCGTCGGGCCTGACGATGACCGGGCGGAGAACGGCCATGCCCACGGAGGCCTGCTGGAGTCCATCAAGGTCTCTCTTCCTCTTAGTCACTTCTCAGTCACTTCATATTCATCAGTCATCATCACTCTTGCCACCAATCATGCCATTCTGCAGCGCGTTTGTTCTGCAGGGATATCCTTATTCCTTCTCCCTCTCTCTGACCCACCCTAACCCTCATCCTCTCTGCCCCTCTTTCCCTCTCTCAGAGGGCAATGCGAGGGCGCAGTGTCTCCATGGAGATGATGGCGAAGGGTGGAGGGGGCCTGCCCACTAGTCTGACACACAGTAGTTCTGAGGTAAGAAGAGCAGCAGGAGGGAGACAAGGAGACCAACAGGGTTTTGCTGCCTTGGTGGGGCAGTGCATAGACTCTCTATCTCTCTCTTTCTGTCTTTCAGACGTCTAGCGTAAAGTCTCCAGTCAAGAGACGCTCTGGTCTGTTTCCCCGCCTCCTCAGTGTAGACAGCCAGACAGAGAGACATAGTCATCGCAGGTAGGACATGCACACACATGCACTCTCTCTCTCTCTCACACACACACACACACACACACACACAATAGTGGGTTATTCTTATGCATATGTTCACAGAACTGCATGAAGACATTACTCATAATGTATTTTCACATTTAGTCTCCATAGTGACCAGAGGAGCTTTGATTGTAGCCATGTGAAGTCAGAGACGCCCTCAAACCCAAGCTCTCCAGAGGCCTGTCCCCACAAGGAAAGGTAAACATGAATTGAAAACAACTGGTATAGAAAATTATGATCATTTAGAAATGTACAGTAAGTACTACTTATCTAAATTGTAGATAATAAAGTAGAACTGATGGCATCCATTGGTAAGTATGATGTCTTCATTGTAGGCTCAGTGTGAAGATAAGGCAACTCGACAGGACTAATGCCAAATATTCTTTCTCCAGCACCGGAAGTTTTAGTACTGCAGTAGGAGAGGTAGAAATAGTAGATGACTTTGACCCTGTGAGTATATATAATTATATGTAGTAGACAATATACTTAGGAGACTACAGCATGGTTTGTGTATAATTTACTCGCCTACTACTTACATTTTTCCAGAACACTCTGGCCACATCACTCCTCCCTCCAATCACTGTGGAAGGTCAAAGTTCCGGAACCCCAGTCATCATGTGCCGGAGTCCCACAGGTATCTACACTCCTAGATTTTAGAATCCTGCCTCCAGCTTTGGAGTGCTCTGCTATAAACAGAGCACTCCAAAGCTGGAGGCAGGATTCTAAAATCTAGGATGTTTTTGGATGGATGTAGAGCTAATTATACAAAATGTTCAACACTCACAAGTGTTCTTCTTTTAAAGAATTTAAGAATAAGAGCTCACCTAGATCCAACTTGAAGTTCCGTTTTGACAAGCTCAGCCACTCTGCTGCGGTAAGTGAATCTCTGAAGTTCCTATCGATGTTCCTATGCTGTACATAGTGTTCATGAGAAACTCACCTCTCTCTCTCTCTCTCTCTCTCTCTGGCTCCCCAACAGGGACACTAGGTGGTAACAGAAATAGATGAAAGAACTGATGGATCGGTATTTAAGGCAGCTTGCCTGAACCGATAAAGAGCTGGATGGCTGAATGCGGCTGGACGAACAGTCAGACAGAGGCTACAGACAGGCAGAAAGACAGACAGACAGGCAGAAAGACAGACAGGCAGGCAGAAAGACAGGCAAGCATACATACATACATACATACACTGCCTTGTGATGTCAAGTGAAATCAAAACATGCACTAAATTATGCGGTTCTGAATATTTCCCTGTGTGATCATATTTATGATATTTATAAATGTGTCACACCGAAAATATGATGGTTGGTATTTAATGTATTTAATTGCACTGAAAGCACAGAATCCCTATTTTCTAATCATGCACATTCCCTATTTAAAATGAAACTGTATCTGGTGTTTATCAGTACTGTCATAAATGATCTTTGTAAAGTACAGAGTTAAACAGTATGTACACTCATTTTCACATTAAGAAATATATCATTAAAAAAAACATAATCAAAAGATCTAGATTTATCTAATGGCTGCAAACAGAACATAGTGTTGAATTATGAAAGACAAAAGATAAAGATGCCGTCTAAAGGAAACACTTTCATCTTGACCATCCGTCGGAAGTGAGTTCCCAGTATGTGTTGTGTTTCTGCCCAGTACAAAGAAAGTATAAACCTCTTTCTCTGTGAAGGTTGATTCATTGCCTGAGTCACTCCCACTAGGTCCACATGACCTAGCTTTGTCCTATGTGTGTTTGCTCAAAACGTCCTCATGGCTTGTGTTTGGACAATTACTGTTAATAAACTGTTTAAATTCATGTAATTGATTTGAAGTGTACATAAAATGTGCCAATGTATAATTTGTTGAATAAAATTCTGTATTTTATGTCACAAATGTGTATGTGTATCAAATTTTCCTTGTTAATAAATGTTCCATTTGAGCGTGAATGTTGACAAAAATCTACGAATTAATGAAGTTGTGTAGGCTTACTCTGTATTTTGTCAAGTGTAGTGAGTTCCATTCAAGATACACATTTTTAGAAAAAAAAATCGGTAAAAATTAAAACAAGTTAAAATAGGTCAGTCCGGCAGCGATATTGATTTGGTCTTTTGGAACGGTGTTGACAACACTTGTTATCTCATCCTAGTCCCTGGACAAGTATGACCTTGCCAGCTGGCAAGACATTGCTACTCTCTTGAACGCATCTGATCCAGAGCACGTTTCAAACAGGTTACTTAATTTTCTTGCTTCCTGTATACCAAACGGCTGCAAAGTGCAAGCACCATGGCGGCAGTACGGAGCCTACGGGTGTCTGTAAAGTCAGATAGCGGGTCTGATCGCTCAGAATCGGACTCGGAATCAGACTCGGACCGAGATGCCCGTGAGTCTGAACCTATGGAGGTTGAGGAAGGCGAACTGGAGGTGGAGGATATTCCAGTCAATCGTTCTCTGAAGGAATTGTTACCGGTGAGTTTGTCCAGCTAACGTTAGCTAGCGGTGGCTAACACAGGCCTTAGCAAGATAGAGCTAATTTGCTACTGCTAGCAAGCTAATTCAGACCACGGACTGAAGTACCATGCCTCTGAACTGCGTATGATGAATGGGCGACCTGCGTGCTTGGTACCCGAAGATGGGTGGTCTGTTGGCTAACGTTTGCAGCTCAACAGACTTAGTCTGGTAAATGTGTTAGTCTATGTACATTTGCCTGAATTGTGAAATGAGTTGCTTTCCCGACATATGACGTTGCGTTGTGTGGCTTATGTTGGCTGACATTAGCTAGCTACGTTTATAAACAGTAGCTGGCTAACGTTCTTGTTCAGATAGTCCAGAAGGATAAGGTAGCATAATGTTTTGGTTCCATAGCTAGTGCCACTAGCTGGATGGGTTATACTGGGTAGCACTACAGTACCGTTTTTACTTTCGATTTAGCTGACCCGGTCAGATTGAGAGTGAGATTGCTAGCTACTAGTCTAGTTATGGTACGCAAGCTCGCTAGACTAGCTAGCTACTAGGCAACAAGTTTCAGTCTGCTAGCCACCAATGTTGCTCAACATTAGCACCCATATCAGTGATGTAGATAATGTTAGAATTTCATTCAACAAGATTTTTTTTGTCTATTCATGTATACTTTCTTGCTCAATAGAAACTATTTGGGAAATTGTAATGATTGTATTAATGCAACAAAAAAAATCTTCTATATTATTTTATTCATCGTATTTTATATTGTATTGTAGAGCTATAGCCCTAGTATTTTATTTTGTAATATTTTTATTTTGTTAATTATGTTTAAATGTTCACTGTATGCACCTTCCCACCAAAGTAAATTTCTTGTTTGTTTCTTACTTGGCGATTATACACGATTCTGATTCTGATTGACTCCAAATGCATTTTTTTATTAAATCAACATGCTTGTTTTTAGGACACAAGTCGGCGGTATGAAAACAAAGCAGGCACTTTCATCACTGGAATCGACGTTACGTCAAAGGTACCCAAACTCTTTTTAATGCGTATGGTATTATGAAATGCTATTTCAGTGTTATTTCATAAAACATTGATAGTTTTTTCCTACTGTAACCGTGTGTGTGTTCCATAACAGGAGGCGATCGAAAAAAAGGAGAAAAGAGCGAGGCGGTTCCATTTCAGTCCAGAGGTCAACGTAGCTCAGAAGAATGTGATGCTGGACAGAGACATGATGAAGAAAGGTATAGTGCTCCACACAGGAAGTCATCATAGGCTTTCTACTGTCAGACAGTCTCGCCGCAGAATCCAGACACATTCTGGAACCACATTTCTTTCTCTGCTTAGTGGTAATGAACTTATATGTTCCACACTCATGCTCTCTCTCTCACAGCCATACCCAGTTTGCGTTTGGAAGCATTGCATGTGGCAGGAGTGGATAACATGAGTACCCAGGATGTGTTTGGATATTTCAAGGAATACCCTCCGGCACATATCGAGTGGATTGATGACACTTCCTGTAAGTCGAGTTTGTGACAAACCCTTTCTGCATACGGACCCACACATTGAAATTGACCATAGATACATGGTTTAATAATAGTGACGTGCCACCATAACTGTAGCCTGCAATAATGTATCGGTGACTTTGTTACCTAGGTAACGTGGTGTGGCTTGATGATGTCACTTCTACTCGGGCTCTCCTCAACATCAGCCGCATGCCAGACAAAGAGGCGGTTACCACGGAAACGGTTGGTGGCAAAGAGCCGGATCTGGCGTCTGAGGAGAACAAAGGTGAGGCAGACTAGGGGACTGGCAGTGCCACATTCACCAAACACCCGATGTTTGTCTCTGATCTGTACGCTGTTCTGTCTCAGCTCAAAGAATTCGGGGCTCAAATGATGACGACGATGATGATGATGAAGAAGGAGAGGTAGATGAGGAGGAGGAGGAAGAGGCGGTGGTGACGGATAAGAAAACCAGTGATGAGTGTGAAGGAAAAGCCAGCGAAAGTGAGGGAGAGACGGAGAAGAAAACCGACCTGGAGGATCCTCAGGTATGGCAGGAGACAGTTGGGAGTTTGTTCTGAACTGAACTACTGACCTAGTTGAGTTGTGCTGCATGGGTGACTCATCTGAACTGGTGACTGTGTTGCAGGTGGACCTGTTATCTCAGGCAGAGCAGGAGTCTTTGTTACGGAACGATCCTCGACCAGCTACCAAAATCTTCAAAGGCAACAATCTCTTCTTGAGAATCGCTACTCACGGTACAGACTCCCCCTCCCCTCTCCACACACCCACAATCTCTTTAACTCTGTTATGCAAAGTCATGGCATAACCAGACACTCATTATACAGAGAAACGCATCACACAATAGATCAAAATGGATGCCTTTACAATGTGAAAATGGATGCTGCTTGAAAATAGATTGCGAGTGTTTCACAGAAGACTGCTCTCCTCCCTTTTCTATTCAGACGACAAGAAAGAGCTGGGAGCTGCCAGAAAAAGCCGATATTACATGAAGTACGGCAACCCAAACTACGGGGGCATGAAAGGTATCCTCAGCAACTCCTGGTAAGAACCAACTCTGACTGTATCTGAACTGGCGTCTTGAGAACTGAATGGTGCAAGACTGCTCCATGCTTAAGATCGCCCCACTGGATGACCAGCCAAATGACGTCCCAGTGGACCCCTAAACATGTGACATGTTCTCCCTCTGCCTCAGGAAGAGGCGATACCACACACGGAGAATCCACAGAGATGTTATCAAGACCAAGAAGCCACTCATTGGAGACAGCATGGGCCACACGCCACCCTACACACACAGGCACTCTGGTACGAACAACACACACACACAAGCGGAGAATCCCACAAACATGTTCGGTATACGCATCAGGGAGTCAGATGGCTGAGCGGTTATGGAATCGGGCTGTTAATCAGAAGGTTGCTGGTTCGATTCCCGGCTGTGCAAAATGACGTTGTGTCCTTGGGCAAGGCACTTCGCCCTACTTGCCTCGGGGGAATGTCCCTGTACTTACTGCAAGTCGCTCTGGATAATAGCATCTACTAAAATGTTTTGCTTTTTCTTACACTCTGTCTGTCCAGCTGACCTGGTGAACTTGCCAGAAGAGCCCATTGAGGAAGAGGAGGAGGAGGAAGATGACGATGGGGGGGAGGAGGACATGGATTCCGACGACAGGGTGGTCGAGTACCGGGAGAAGGGGGTGCGTGTGGGGGGGGCAGCGGGGGTGCGCCTGGGGGGGCCGGCGGGGGTACGTGCGGGGGGGCCGGGGGGGATGCGTAGTCGCGGGGCAAGGTCCCCATCCCCCTCCTCGGACTCTGACGAGATGGACTACGACCTGGAGCTGAAGATGATCTCCACCCCCTCCCCCAAGAAGAGCATGAAGATGACCATGTACGCGGACGAGGTGGAGACCAATCTGAAGAGCTTACGGTGAGGCAACCTTTTATTCTGGAGGTTGTTTACTTTGTGACGTCGACCATTTTGTAGCGTCCGCGGGAAAACATTTGACAGCCCTGTTCTACCTGTTATTGTTCCAGACACTCGGTTCGGAGCGACAGCAGCTCGGGCAGCGGTGTGCGGAACAGGATTGGCAGCGGAGGAGGGTCCAAAAGCATTCCAGAGAAAGTGATCGATGTGCGACAACTGCTGGAGGAGAAAAGACAGGGGCTCACTCAGAACAGACAGCGCCCCCCGGTGGCTACATCTGGGAAGACTGGTCAGTCACACCAGACAGGAACGGTTTTGCTGTACAAAGGATTTTGAATGCAGAGCTACTAGCACACTACTTTACTCATATGGAAGTGGCCTTAACGGGATGTTTTGTGTTTTCTGTGTGTAGACGTGAGGCAGAGGTTGGGGAAGAGGGCGTACTCCCCAGAGACACGACGCTCTACCTCCCCCGTAACCCTGAGAGACAGTCCCCCTCCACGGGAACCAATCACTGACGTGCACAGCCGACTGGGTGTGGCCAAACAAGATGCCCACGGCCTCTACTCTGACACGTCCAAAGACAGAAAAACAAGTAAGCAAAAAGCTTAGTCTCCTCTCCAACAGTAAATATGTGTTGTATCGATTGTAATTCTGTTCCACTTCCTCTCATAAATCAGTAATCGACTTGCTCACATAATGTTTATGACTGTCTCCCTCCTCATCTCATCTGTACAGGTCGTCTGTGGAGCAGACTTGGCCCCTCCCACAAGGACGGCCCTCAAGACGGGAAAGCACCTAGCCGGGGATCGGGGTCAGTCGCCTCCAGGGTGGGCGTAAAGAAGGGAGGGGAGGAGGTGGAAGAGGAGGATGACTCGGCCCTGCAGAAGGTATGGGGGGCCATGATCAAACAGAAGGAGCAGCAGACACACAAGATGAAGAAGAGTCGCCTGGACAACCTGCCGTCGTTACAGATCGAGATCAGCCGGGACAGCAGCAACGGCTCTGACTCCGACACCTGAGGGAGGGCAGGGGTCAGGGAAGGAGATGTGGGTACAGTGACACGGACTGAGTAGGGAGGTGGGGTGGAATGTTATGACTGATGTTAAATGAAAGCGTGGATGGTAGAGGAGGGAAGTGATTTGTGTCTGTTTTCCACGGGCATTGTGACCTTACCCCTCTATTTGGATCCCTCTGGGCCAGTAGTTTTGACCAAGTCTTTCTTTTGGACTGACATTTGGGAATGAAATGAGATCTCAAGAGGACACCAATAAGAACCGGGCATAATTATTGTGATTTATTTTTTACCTTTTAGGCCAAAAGGGGACATGTGACATTTCACCTCTGATACTTTGTTCAGTTACTTAACAGCAATATGCCCATGTTTGTTGCCCCCATGTGAAAACTGAGCGGTTGGCGACAGCAACCAAGCTGTTTAAGTAGCTCCATACTATATGTGGTACCTGTGTGAGTAAATATGACAGCTATTTGGTCGGAGGCATTCTACATCCAAAATGTTCCCATGGATACAATTCTATAAAAGGTTTTGTACACCACCAGTTAGTATTCTGTGAAAATGGCCAATCATTATTCCAGATGGAATAGTCAACATTCCCACACATGAACTGATCATTGTGTCATCACCAGAAAATAAAGTTTGTTTTGTAAACCACTTGTTTTATTTTCAGGACTAGTATTGGAGCGGAGGATATTGGGACATCTGAATTCAGTACCAAATGACATGCCAGTGCCCCTTTATTGGCAGTGAACATCCCTTCATGTAACTACTGCATTTTATTTACAGGGGTTCCTGCAGGTTTCAGTAAGTCAAATTTAAGACCTACACAACGCATTACCCCCCAAAAAAATAAATCAAAGAAATTATGAAAATATATTATTTCAATGAATTCAGTCATTTAAGCAATCACATTAGTAACCTCATTCAGCATTAAGTACTAGGGGTGGGGGAAAAGATAATCACATATGACTCTTGATTAACATTGATTCTCAATTTTATTATGTAAGTATATATTGAATTGCAATTTGATAAATAATATAACTAGTGGGTTGAGAACAAGGGCCTAAACCACAACGACCTGGGTTCAAAACCAGCACAGAGCATAGTGCCAAACACATCCGTGCGCCCAGATCACTGTAACCATAGCACACTCCCCAACTGTCCAGATCCTCTCCCAACTCTTTCCAGGTACCCAACTGTCCCACTAGTAAAAAGTTGGAAGAGGGTATCAGGGCATGCTGCGACTACAGGAGTCCAAAAATAATGGTACGTTTTATGTCCAAGAGCCAAAATTGAGCTGTAAGATCCTTCAGCCCATTTTGATACAACGCCCCCCCTCCCCCTTTTGTAAGACCCCACAGGAACCCTGCATTTACTGCAACTAAGTTTAGCAGTGGTTTTAAACACTTAGATTTAAAGAATGTTTTTATTCTGCATCTAGTTGACAACAATGATATTCACGGACATTGAAGACTTGAAGTCATGTGAAATGTCAAATCCATGTCATGCAAGGCACAATTCGGTATGGATTTTGAACTTTATTGAAGTAGAAAGTCACATGTTCATTTGTTCCAAAAGCTGAAACAGCTGGCAGTAATTCTCTGGCCCCCAGGTCTTCATACAGCCACTAGACATCCCCCTGGATCTCCAGTAAACTACAGAAGGTAAAAAAATCAAAATAATTAGTTACAGAAGATAAACACCCCACTACCCAACCAACACTGCGGTGTTCAGAAAACCGATTATCACCACTGAACCATCTGCCGGTAATTCCAGCTATTTCAGTTTAAATTTCATCATTACTACATCAGTGAATCCTACAGTATGCTGTGACACTGGTGTGCTTACCTATGGTTCCTTGCGCAGGGTCACCCTAAATGAGGATACAAATCATCCATTTAAAAAAAATCTCTTAAATAAAAAGTCACGTCTTTAATTCAGCCAAAGCTCAGAAAACCGATGATCACCACTGTACAATCTGCCGGTAATTCCAGCTGTTTTCAGTTTCAAATTTCATCACAGCATTTGTACAAGTGTTGGCCCTAACCGCAAATCACAAGTATAATAGGTGTCTTACCTCAGATAAAAGTTGAAGTTGGGGGTGTGGGGTGAGGCGCATTGCCTTGGAGCACCACCTAACAAAATGAAGTCCAATTAACCGTCTGCAAACAAAACTGATGGGCCAATAGTTACATCTGCAATGTTCAGAAAACCGATGATCACCACTGTACAATCTGCCGGTAATTCCAGCTATTTTCAGTTTTAATTTCAACATACCATTGTTTGCAACGTTAACAACTACTAATACATTCTCTTACCGTTCCAAAGGACAGTCAGGAGGTCAACATGTCGTCACCCTGGGAGTGTCTCCTGAAAAAATAGGCTTATATTAAATATGGACATGATTTGATGCAAACTACTTAACCCCAGGTACAGCATTCTCAGAATTGGATTATGAAAATCGTCAGTTGTCGCATAGGACGGCACTTCCTATTCAAGGTTTTCATCAACGGCAAAGCTGTGAAGACCATGCTACCTAACAGCATGTCATGGATTAGGAGTTCATTAGTCGACCAATTTACCTTGCTCCCTCCACATGCATTGGACGAGTTCTTCCACGTCAGTGCAGAAATGTTGACCTTAAAAACAAAACAGTTCATAAGTAACGTACTACAAACCCTTGAGATATTTAGTGGAAGTGGCAAGCCAGCTACCGACTATCTCACTAGCTTACCAGCATGCAGATCAGAAGGTTAAAAATTTTAAGAGGAATTTGTCAGAAGTTGTATCAGACGGCACTTCCCATGTAGTCATAATAGGTTTCTTACCTCCGGTAAAAGTTGAAGTTGGGGGTGATGGTCATTGCCTGGGAGCACCTAGTAAAATGAAATCTAATTTAATGTCTAAACAAAACTGATGGGCTAATGTTCATTTGCAATGTTCAGAAAACCGATGATCACCACTGTACAATCTGCCGGTAATTCCAGCTGTTTTCAGTTTCAAATTTCATCACAGCATTTGTACAACCCCTAAATCACAAGTATAATAGGTGTCTTACCTCAGATAAAAGTTGGGGCTGGGGTGAGGAGCATTGCCTTGGAGCACCTAATAAAATGAAATCCAATTAACCGTCTGCAATCAAAACTGATAGGCTTATGTTTACATCTGCAATGTTCAGAAAACCGATGATCACCACTGTACAATCTGCCGGTAATTCCAGCTATTTTCAGTTTTAATTTCAACACACCATTGTTTGCAACGTTAACAACTACTAATACATTCTCTTACCGTTCCAAAGGACACTCAGGAGGTCAACATGTCGTCACCCTGGGAGTGTCTCCTGAAAAAATAGGCTTATATTAAATATGGACATGATTTGATGCAAACTACTTAACCCCAGGTACAGCATTCTCAGAATTGGATTATGAAAATCGTCAGTTGTCGCATAGGACGGCACTTCCTATTCAAGGTTTTCATCAACGGCAAAGCTGTGAAGACCATGCTACCTAACAGCATGTCATGGATTAGGAGTTCATTAGTCGACCAATTTACCTTGCTCCCTCCACATGCGTTGGACGAGTCCCTCCACTTAAGTGCAGATATCGCAACCTTAAAACAAAACAGTTCGTAAGCAATGTACTACAAATCAGAGATATTTACTGCAAGTGGCAAGCCGGCTACCGACTATTTTTAGATAAGCCGGCCACCAACTAGCTACCTCGCTAGATAGTTTTCCAGCATGCGGATCAGAAGGTTAGAAATCTAACACTTAGGAGTTTTCGTCAGATGTCGCATCAGACGGCACTTCCTATGTGGTTATCATCCCTTCCGCAGACTGGAAATACAAAATTACATTAGGTTACTTGTTGGTCAGACTCACCTGTTAAAGAAGGTTTCTCCACCAAACCACGTCCATGCTTTCAGCTCATCGCTAGCCCGCCATTGCAACCAAGCTAAAGTAGCAGTAGTTTGTCAACGTGACATACCTTGACGATACATTAGTCACGTTCGTAACTAGAATCAAGTTGTATCAAGATACAAAGGCTTTCCTGGAACCTTCCATTCTTTCAGTAGCGAGATAGGCATAGTGATACGAGATTACTAGGCCCTGACTCCGCTTCAGTTCAAATGCATCTCCTTCCCTCTTGAAGAAGTCAGTGTGAGAGAACGACATCGTGGTGGTCGAAGAATTTATACGCAGCGGTCGCTTGAAGTTTGCGTAAAACACCAAATAGTGTCCTACGTCACACCGCCCGTGAAAGGCGCTCTTTATGATACTCTATGCTGAATTATAATGTATAACATATAAAATAATAAACATATAGGCTATATTATAGCCTATATTATTTAAAATAATTCATAGAATTAATTAAATTTGTTTTAAAATAAATATTTATACTTACACGTTGTTTTATAGACTACTGGAATAGCCTACCGGTATGTCGATTGTGTTTTTTTCCAAACTCTAGTGCGTTTCCACAGTGCTCACATTGTATTTAAATTGAATTAATCTCGCATATGTTATCCACAGCGACATACAGACAATACAGCATAAGAAAGTATGCCTACGGCAAAAAATCAAGGATGTTCACTTCAAAGGACCAATTCAGCCCACTTTTTCTGCTGGTATAAAAGATGGGTTGAGCTGTTGACCCGCAACATAATCGGAGTCATCTGTTTACTAGGAAGCATGTTCGTGATGTAGTCGAATGAATGAGGTGTTCGCAGTGTTGCTGTGGAGAGCGAGTTGCCAGGAGAAACGTTTCTTGTATTCACTGCAAGGTAAGCTATGGACCTAAATAATTATAACTGTATAAGATTGTTTAAACCCAGTAGCTCAAACTGGGTTTTCTGTAAACCAGTCTTAAGCCCTGGTGTCCATTCAGTTATGATGATTTAGTGGACAATCTAAGATCTCTTTTAACTCAACTTAACTTTTCTAAAATTCCTTCTAATATTTAAAACTATTTTCAATGACAAAAAATTTGCTTTGTAATATATAGGCCTACGGTTGACATATCTACCATGTTTATGAATAAAACCAGTTATGGATTTGTGTCGCCTTTAGACATTCTATGCTACAGTCAATGCCCAGATCCATCATATTTCCATATTCTACCGGTCGTGACAAAAGATAATTACACCCTTTTAGACAAGGTTTGAAAGGAGAACAAACAAGGTTGTAAACATATTTACTGTTCCCATAGTAACCAGGCGAAAGGGTAAAACTTGGTTACCAAAGAGACTATAATATATTCTCAGACAAGCAAAGCAGATGGAGGAGCAAACACGTACTGCTCCGCATATCAGTATTTGTTTATTCTTGCTATTGAGACCGCTGGCATCACCATGGAGATCCACAATGCAAACATTGGATGATAAAAAGAAATCCAGTTACTATTTCTATTTGTCTGTGTTTTTCATTTCAGGTGCTTTATGTGGAGAGATCAGTTGGTGTAGGTTAATGTCTGTCTCTGTGTTTGTGCGTGTTATATCTGCTCCAACATTCCCATGATAAATATGTTACCACCCGTGAAAAAAGACCGGATCATAGCTCAGCTTCCCCAGGTAACACACACTCACCTCCAACCAATCTGAATTGAATCATGTACTGTATATGATCAGCACAAGGACTGACTGTTGGGTCTCTGGCGGCTGAGATTGAGACGATGAAGTTGGGTATTTAAGGTTGACTCGTCTTTTTCACCCAGATAATATTCTTAGCTCCGCTCTTGCCTTAACTCATGCGGAATGGCAGCTCCAACAAGGAAGCCCCAGTTTGCGTTAGAACACAAGTTTCTTTCTTTTGCTCTCTCTCTCTCTCTCTCTCTCTCTCTCTCTCTCTCTCTCTCTCTCTCTCTCTCTCTCTCTCTCTCTCTCTCTCTCTCTCTCTCTCTCTCTCTCTACCTCTACCTCTACCTCTACCTCTACCTCTACCTCTACCTCTCTCTACCTCTATCTCTCTTTCTCTACCTCTATATCTCTATCTCTCTCTCTCTGCTTTCTCTGCAGTGTTTCACTCCAAATGCAGCCCTGCACACCAAAGAAAGCTTCCACACACAGGTGACGTCTGCCTGCCACGGACAGAAGACTGGCCCAGTGGGGTGAGACAACAAGCAGACCTCTCCCTCCAGATCTCTCCTGTATACACACACACATTTCAATCATCCGTGTTCCATACACCTGTTGGTGTTTTATAGGTTTAACATTGCTAAGGTGATTGTTGTGGGGGATGTGGCTGTGGGGAAGACCTGTCTGATCAGCAGGTAAGAGCATGTGCAGTGAAACTCTTTCACTGAACGAACCAGTAAGATGCATGTACAGTTTAAATTACATTTACATTTTACATTTAGCAGACGCTCTTATCCAGAGCGACTTACAGAAAGTACAGGGACATTCCCCCGAGGCAAGTAGGGTGAAGTGCCTTGCCCAAGGACACAACGTCATTTGGCACAGCCCGGAATTGAACCAGCGACCTTCGAATTACTAGCCCGATTCCTTAACCGCTCAGCCACCTGACTCCCTAAATCCTTATAACAAAGTGTTGGCTCATTGTGCAACACTCATATCCTTTAGTAGGTTATATCATCAATTCTATAGACTGCTGACTACCTCCTGTTATTTTGTTGTTGCCATGATACCCTAGTTAGTCCACACACCCACAACAGCTGCTTACTCAGACTAAGGCTTCAGCACGTTTACTTTCTGAACCATTGATTTGATCCTTCTGTTCATACCTGTTGACCCCGTGTTGTGGCTTCCAGGAATTATTGTCAGAATGCAGTCACCAGCTAATCACATTTTCATTTACAAAGGCTAATTGTTTGACTGACTTGAGGGCTTGCTTTACGTCCTCTGTCAGTTCAATAAGGAAGCCTTCTGTTAGGTTTGGTATTTCAGTGTGTTGAAAGGTTATTAAGCGGATTATCTCTCCTCCAATTCATTTTCTCTCTCTTTAACTGAACTTTAGGTTCTGTAAGGACATGTTTGATAAGAATTACAAGGCTACTATTGGGGTGGATTTTGAGATGGAGCGATTCGAAGTGCTGGGTGTACCTTTCAGTTTACAGCTGTGAGTGTACTTTTAACATTGGCAAACACACACACAAGCATACACTTTTCATATGAATGGCTTTGGTAGTGGATAACATCTCTCCCTCTGACTGTCTCTCTGTCTTTTAGATGGGACACAGCTGGACAGGAGAGGTTCAAGTGTATTGCTTCCACATATTACAGAGGAGCACAGGGTAACACACACACACACACACACACACACACACACACACACACACACACACACACACACACACACTACAAGCACATGAGAGAGAGAATGCCTGTGAGAATGCCTCAGTATTTATGTGTCTGTTTCTGTCTGTTTCTTCAGCCATCATCGTGGTATTTGATTTGAGCAGTGTGGGATCTCTGATACATGCCAGGTATGAGAAACCAGCACAGGCTGGTTCATTCACTTGGATAATTTTCCGCCATAATCCAGTTTGTAATAAGGTAATGTTGGGTGTGGGTATGCTGCTGTGGGTTTCTGTTCAGGCAGTGGCTGGAAGATGCTATGAAGGAGAACGACCCCTCAAGTGTGCTCTTGTTTCTGGTTGGAACCAAGAAGGACCTCAGTGTGAGTTACCCATGAAAAACAACCCACGTATAGACGCAACCGAAATTGTAATCATTCACTTCGAATCCAAATGTATCTTTCTCTCAGTCTCCTGACCAGCTGGAATATATGGAGCAGGAGGCCATCCGACTGTCTGAAGAGATCAAAGCAGAGTACTGGGCAGTGTCTGCTAAATCAGGTAAGATGACTAATTACAGAAGGTTGACATATTTACATTTAGTCATTTAGCAGACGCTCTTATCCAGAGCGACTTACAGTAAGTACAGTGACATTCCCCCTGAAGCAAGTAGGGTGAAGTACCTTGCCCAAGAACACAACGTCTTTTTGCACGGCTGGGAATCGAACTGGCAACCTTCAGATTACTAGCCCGACTCCCTCACCGCTCAGCCATCTGACTCCCATATGCACACACATACTTTTATGCCCTCTTCTCCTTCCTGCTTCCCAGGTGATGGCGTCAAGGACTTTTTCTTCCGGGTCGCGTCTCTGACCTTCGAGGCCAATGTGCTGGCAGAGCTGGAGAGGAGCGGGTGCAGGCAGATCGGTGACATCATCAGTAAGTCCTGCCAAAGTCGGAAGGATTCTTTTCAGAGAAGTGTCACCCTAATATCATTCCCCATCCTCGTCTGTGTTCCTTTAGGGATCACTGACAGCACGGAGGAGCAGCACAAACCGACCAAGAAAAAAGCAAACTGCTGCTGATAGGGCGGAGAATACCAACAAGGCGCTGGACATTTATACAGAGTTGTTTCGGTACATTTAAGCGAAGCTAAATGGGACAAACCAAACCAAATTCTGGAATCCACAATCTGTCGGAAAAGAGTTCCGGAACCATTGGCACCAATGGACTATTATTGTAGATCATTGTAGAGTAGCAGGAAACAATTAGAACTCAAAGGGATCATCAGAAGAATCCAACCGTGGAGCCATGCCTGGTAGCCTCAGCAATCACAAGACCCTGGGCTGAGGTCAACGCTGTCAACAACAGGCCTGTTCTCCAGATACAACTGAAAGTGAAGATGATAGCTACCATTGCTAACAACCAGTCTTAGACTCACTCTGTCCTCGCTGGTGAGTGCATCAGACATGGCGCACAGCGAGATCCCATGTTATTGTCTCGAATCATGTGCCTCTCTGAAGATATGTTGTTTCACTGGAGAATGAGACATCAGCAGACCTAATGGCCTTTTTTTTTTGTTTGCTGGGTTATTTTCCTCAGTCTCCTCAAGCCGTCATGTGTCTGAGCTGCTAATGGGATGCGTACGCCTGTTCCCATGACCCCACTCAACACAGCTCGTCTCCAGAAACACTTGTCTCTCATGCTCCCAAAATGGAGGGATTGTTCGCAGAGACGAGGAGAATGTTTTATTTATATCCGAGTCCAATCACATTATGCGAAACACTGGAACAGGCCTACTACAGTGGTGTGTTCTGTAGAATGTTTTTGCAGTTTGTTATGGCAGCATGAATAAATGTCATGTTAAATCAGTTATTTCACTCAGAGGATCATACTGATTCAGTATATTCAACACTTCTCCGTTCTCCTATGACATGTCGTAAACAGACAAACAACCCCAGAGAACGCAGGAGGCTTCAAAATGAACTTTTATTTTAAAGGGATCACATATATGGTAGAAAGGGTTAACAGCAGTGTAATGCAAGACATAATTTCACATCCATGATCTCTTAAACGACAACACCAGGGGCTGCTTATTGAAATTGCACAGTAGTGTCACAGTTAGAAATACAATCTGAGTATTTAAATCGATTCAATTTCGTGCCTGACTGAAACCAATGAATTTTCTTTGCAATTTCATATCGCAGCAGCCTCTCGTTTCCCAGCGCTCTGAATTAAACAGCTGTATACAGGCAAATTTATCATAATCCAACACATTGGCGATGTCATGCACAACAGGCAACACATACAAGTAGGTGAGATCCAAGACCATCCACCAACACAACATATCCAGAGTTAGCCCTCCCTATCCTGCTCAGATCTGACCTTAAAAATAATAGATGGCAACATTATCTGTAGCACCTCATTCAAACCTGAGCTTGCTCATTTAGTGACCTGGGTTAGCATGGATGGGGTGGACCTTTGGGACAGCAAAATAGAGCACTCCACTGGCACACATCCAAGCTACCATGAGCTGAAACACTGACCAAGAATGCTGCTGGGAACCAGGTAATGCAGATAAAATGCAAACGTTTTAAGGTACTAAAGAAACACAAATGACAGACAAGATAAAAACTACCTTCAGCAAATTTGAAAAATCACAACAGTTATGGTTTGATAAACTACTAAAGAAATAAAGAAGAAATACGGACACCGCAAAATACATTAACTTGGAAAACGCCAACTAGAAGTTTAATTGCAAAGATAAAAATGAACATAGGAATCTTCTACCTTCTCTTAAGTATTTTGCAAAGAAGTCCAACAAATCACTGTTTCAACTTTCAAGTAATACTCCCCTAATTCTTGAGAATGAAGAAGCCCTTTATTTACAACAGCACATTCTCAACATTATAGACTTGTGAAGCCAGTCTACAGTCAGAGAGCCTGAGGTGTGTGTTGGTTTTACAGACATGTGAGAAGTGTAGGCTTAGGGTTCATACTGAAAACAGTGTCTTTATTTGTTTTGATGCAATACAAAAATGCAGACAGCTTCCTGATTGGTTAGTCAAAGCACTTGTTGGCAACTTTTCTCAACAACACCTCCAATCACAAGGGGGCAATGGATACGGGGTCTGTGAAGAGAGAGATGTCGAGTGCCAAAGAACCCTGGGGAAAACAACTCATCAACCAATCAGACGCTTTCAATAGCATCTCCTAATTTAATTTTTTTTTCTTAAAAAAAACGAAAAAGTAAAAAGAACGAGAAGTATAGCCTAGCCCCCATTGAATCCTTAAAAGAAATAAGGGAGGCTGTCTGACAAATACAAGCACTCGCCGTAGGTCCATGTCCTGTCTGCATTTGTCAGCTGTTTCAAGTGTTTCGTCTTTATCTGGACAATCTGAGAGGCATACAGTGTTTCCTCACCATTTATATATAAAATAGTATGTAGTCGGAGAAGAGAGAAACCACAGAGAGTTGAGGCAGATACGAGTGGTGGAGTAGCTGGGGGGCCCATACTAGATACACAGTAGCTATAACACTAGAGGCGGTCTGGATGATTGGGGATCCTGTTTGAAGGACCCGCTGAACGGCAGGGCGAATGAGGCAAGGCGAGGCAGGGGTGGGCAGATGAGGGTGGGTGGGTGAGGTGTGGAGAGGGGGGTTCAAATGAGGGTGAGGTAAGGGGGGGTGGGGTGGAAGGACGGCCCCCCCTCCCTGTCCTATCGGTCCATCTCGTCCAGCAGCGGGGTGGCGTCTCCGGCGATGGACATGGGCGTGCTCTCGATCATGGGGCTGGGCGAGGGCCGCGGGGTCATCCTGGGGGTCCTCTTCTTCCTCTCCGCCTCCTTGTCCTGCAGCCACTGTTCGGCCATCTTGCCCCAGTCCACCGCGGTGCTGCTGCCCGACCTGCAGGGGGGCAACACACGGGGGTTAACGGAGCAGTGGCAAAGACGGCTCACGTTTCTACAACAAGGGCATCAGGTGGCTGAGCGGATAGGGAATCGGGCTAGTAATCTGAAGGTTGCCAGTTCGATTCCCGGCCATGCAAAATGACGTTGTGTCCTTGGGCAAGGCACTTCAGCCTACTTGCCTGGGGGGGAATGTCCCTGTACTTACTGCAAGTCGCTCTGGATAAGAGCGTCTGCTAAATGACTAAATGTAAATGTACAACACCGACAGGCTACTTTAGAGCGTCTACCAGGTCATTCTCCTACACACGTTTAGACACTTAACACATTTGGTACCATGGCCATTGTTATAACACGTTAACAAACCAGTAGCGCCCAGCCCTGCTGGATGAGGCCTGGGGCCTCTACTCACTTGGGCTGCTGAGGTGTGCGTCCTCTGGAGGTGGAGGAGGAGGAGGAAGGCGTGCCAGACGAGTGGCCGTGGTGACTGCTGTGGTGGCCGTGGCTGTGAGAGTGCGACTGTCCGTGCGAGGACTGAGGGGTGGAGCCGGGGTACTGGGGAGTGCCCACGGTCTGCTGGCTCGGCGTGTACGCAAAGCTGGGGGTCATCATGGGCGTGGCCATGGGCTGCTGGGGCGTGGCAAACACCTGCAAAGATGAAGAGGTTTCTTTAAGTCAGCACAAATAACTCAAATTCTCCAAGTAATTTAAAGACATTTAAACAAAATGCGCATACAGTTGTGTGTGGAAATGTGGGTGTCTGGATTCTGATGTTGATAGAACACCCTTGCATTTTGCCCCTCCCCCTTCCCTGAGGAAACACTCACGTGATAGGCCGAGGAGCTGCCACCCCCCCCTGCCCCCGTGCTGCCGCTGTAACCGTATTGGCTGGAGCCCCACTGGGCGGGCGTGGTGTTGGGGTTCTGGCTCTGGCTCTGGCCCTGGCCTGTTACCGCGGCGATGGCGCTAAACATCTGTGAGGTCATGTTGCGAGGCAGGGAGTTGACAGCTCGCGTCAGGTCTGAGGGAGGGAGAGAGAGAGATCAGATACAGGGGACAGGACAATAACAGAATGTGTGTGTGTGGTTTTTGGGTTAAGATTAGGGAAAACAATATTCTGAATAGAACTGACTTCTCAGTCCCCACAAGACTAGCCATGCAAAGTGTGAGAGACTGACCGGCAATGTTGATGTTGGCTGGCGTAGCGTTGTGAGACGCAGGTGTTCGTGTTCTGCTGCCACTGCTGGGGGTGACTCCTGAAACAGAGGACGACAACACAGTCAAGAGTTAGAGAAAGTCATCAAAGGACTGCTACAACTCAGCAACTTTCAGCATTTCTCCTTCGTAAGACAGTCAGCCAATAAGCTGTGGTCACAAACCCGGTATGGGCTCCTGGAAGTGGTCTTTGAACCAGCGGAAGAGTCCGTTAACCGTGGGGAACACCTGAGAACGGTACCGGAAGCCATCAGGGGTGATGGTCACATACTCTATCCTAAAGAGCCAGAGCAGAGGGAGCAGGGTTAGGATTCAGCGTTATGGTCACAAGGTGGGTGGTCCTGTGTGACCAGACAAGCTCCTTATACGGTCATCATCGGGGGGGACACCAGCCAATCAGGAGAGGAGACGGCTCACCTGGGTTTGCCACGAGGCTGGTAGCCCAGGATGAACTTCCCTGGGAGATCTTTACAGGCCGACACAAAGTAGGGAATGAATGTGGGCTTCTCTTTCTTTGACCTGATCAGCAACTCTTCCATTTTCTAGTCATGAGAGAGAAAAGAAGAGAATGTGATTGGGTGAATTGTCTGAAAACAAAACAAAAGACTAAGGATAGATTTCGAAAAACAAGAAACTCGAGTCAGCAGCACTTTGAGTATACTTCCGGAGGTACCATCAGTCTCTCCCTACCTTCCTGTCACCTCCATAGCATTCGTGGAAGTATTTGTGTCCAAGGAGATCGCGAGCGAACGCTGCCATTGGCTGGATGTAACGAGCCGTGATCTCGTCGAGATCTTCAAACTCCTAAACGGGCAGAGACAGGGGAGAGAAAGCCGAGACATCTTTCAGACACGTAACATAAAACAATAATATTGCTATAAAACACAAGCTTGGACAGAGACTTTGCAGACACACAGATCACACACATACTCCCTCACCTCAGTGTTGATCCAGAGCGTGTGGCCCAGACTGAAGGCGTTCTCCTTTCCCTCCTCTCTCACGTCTACGTGCTGGTAAATACCATCAGCCACCTGACAAACAACAGCACCACATCCAGATCAGTTCACTCTGCCTGCCTGTCTGCCAGGTCAACCTGCTGTGTGTCCGTCCGTCTGTGCGCCCACGGGCCTGACCTTCCAGGTGACGGTGAGGTGGTTCTCTCCCTTGCTGCTGGGTCGGATCACCACGTCTCCCTGGTCCATGGACTCCATCATCTTCTCGGCCTGCCTGAAGTTGATGTTGTGGAAGGAGGGGTGGGCGATAACACGCTTGATGTAGGCTGGTGGGGGGGGGGGGGGGGGGGGAGACAGAAATACTAGTTAAATGGACAGAATGGTGATATGAAATGTAACTATGTATGTCTGGTGTAAGTCAGCATTTTTATTTTATTGTCTACAATATCAGTCCTCCATCTATACTGACTGGTTCAGTATTGTTTACTGACTGGTTCAGTATTGTTTACTGTCTGGTACAATATTGTTTACTGACTGGTACAGTATTGTTTACTGACTGGTTCTCTGCTGTTTCTTCTTGAGCTCCTCCTCCTGCTTGGCGTCTTCCGTCTCTGCGTCAAAGTCGTAGTAGGTGTCCTTAGGCAGCTTCCACTCGTTGTTCTTGTCCATGAGGTCGGACGTGCGGCAGGTCAGGTCAACGTTGAACTTCTCAATGTCGATCTTCATGATGCGGCAGTGCACTGTCATCCCCACCTGCAGAACAGGGAGACACAAAGGGATGATTGGTTGACTTCTGTCAAACAGGCCAAACACCTCTAATATAACCATTGGCTGATTTAATTCAAATACAACTATGGTCTATTGTGTGTGTCTGGTACCTTGACCCTCTCTTCTGGGTGTTTGACCACCTTGTCGCTGAGGAACTTGGTGGGGATGAAGCCCTGGACCCCGTTGTCCATCCTGGCCCGCACACCAATAGCCTGCCCTGGACACGAGCCACTGTCAAAGTGGTTCCACACCTGGCAGGGAGACACAGGGAGGGAGGATTGCTTGAATCGTTAAACTATACAAAGATGTGTGGGTGAGGTGTGCTGGGAGTACACTTTCATTTAGTTCAGGATAGACATGACAATCAGGGTGGGGTGAAAGGTCAGGGGGTCAGAAACTGTACCTCGCTGAGTTCAGGGAAGTTGTCCTGCTGGCAGAAGGGGCACTGCCACAGGCCGGTGGCGTCATTACGGATGGCCTGGTCATAG
Organism: Osmerus mordax; assembly: GCF_038355195.1. Lineage (NCBI taxonomy): Eukaryota > Metazoa > Chordata > Actinopteri > Osmeriformes > Osmeridae > Osmerus > Osmerus mordax. The sequence continues at coordinate 10,091,358 of NC_090068.1, read as the reverse complement.
CTCTCCCCCTGGGGGCGCCGGTGAGCTATCCCCGTCACCACGCTGGTGATCAGCTTACCTGGCAAGGTTAAAAGGGAACAGGAATGTGATGAGTGAGCTGGGTGTGTAGAGAGGGGGGATGAAACTGTGTGCTTACAAGGAAGATGTGTGTGTGTGTGTGTGTGTTACCTATGTAAAAGGTCTCAGGCGTCTCTTTGGTGAGCAGGTTGAAGACCTCCTCAGTGTTGGGGGGTCTGTAGGGAACCCTCAGGTCTTTATACCTGCAGCTGAGCTCAGCCCGGATGTCATACAGCGTGATGCCCTTGTTACCGTAACCCTGAGCGACGGGGGAGGCGGAACAGCACAGGTCAGAGTCTGGACACGAAACGCTGAAAAAACGCGCATGTAACAACCACACACACACACACAGCTGTCTGCCGACCTGTCTCTCCAGCTCCTCGGCGAAGGCGTCCAGGTCCAGGTCTTTGAGGCGCTCCGGGTTCTCCAGGATCTCCTCCAGGGCCCCGGCGGGGTTGGCGTCCTCCGCCGACTCGTCGTACTCCAGGGCGTCCACCGCCATCTTGCGAGCCCACTCGTACGTCTCGGGGTGGACGCGCGAGCCGTCCAGGACCTCGATGTAGGAGTCCGTGCTGCAAGAGGCAGGAAGCAGGAGGACATGCTGCTAGAACCTAAAATCTCTCTCTCTGTCTCAGTGGAAGAGCAACTCAAGTGTTTCACTCCCACAGACGCCACCCCTCATTCCCAGCCATGTTCTAGAGGCGGTGCTTCAGAAAAGGAAAGGAAGTCAGGCACCTGTCCCCGAGCGAGGCCGTGTCTATCTTGATGAAGCCGGCACAGTTGATGAAGACCTTGGGGCCCATGTGACACATGGTGACTAGCTGGGTCCTGTTCTCCAGACGAGTGTTGTTCTGCTTCAGGATCTGGAGGGGGGGAATGACGATCGTTAGAACCCTTTATTTGAACCCTTTAACTCTCCATACACACATGCTGACATAAGAAGAATCCAGAAAGCCCTGTCAAGGTTGGTCTGAATTAACAACAACAACAACAACAACAACACAAGCACACTGACCTTGAGGAGGTGGGATCCTTTCCTGATGCCGAGGCCACAGATGAACTGGACCAGGCTCTGGGTGTAGGGGTGGGAGATGGCCCTGTTCACGTCCACGCCCACCTCGTTGACCCGGTTGATGAACTCACAGTACAGAGCACTCAGCAGGTCCTCTTTCACCACCTGGTCCTGCAGGGGGGACGGGGAAGGATGTTAGGGAGTTTCGAATGACTTCATCTGAGCAGGGACAGTCCCAGTAGGATGTGAGTCGTGTGTGTGTGTGCATGTGTGTTACCTGCTGCGGGTGCAGCTTGAGGCAGAGGATGTCCTCGTCGGAGCTGCAGACCTGGGCGTACTCCACCAGGGGGTCCTGGATCTTCCTGGCCACTGACACGGCCTGACGCAGCAGAGGGGGGTAGTCCCTGAAGTCCGCCTGGAAGGAGATGGGGGTGGGGAGAAGAGGAGTTATGTTAGATATGGAGGCAAGGCAGGGATCAGCAACACTGACTGTGTGAGTGTGTACCTCAGACTTCTTGCTGTTCATGTAGAGCATGGCTAGCTCGTTGTCCACCAGCTCCACTCCCACGGCGGGCAGAGAGGACTCCTGCTCCAGCTCGCTGACGGCCCTCTTGATGTCCTCCATCACCATGTGAGCGTCCCTGTGCACCAACCACGTCACATGAGGTCACGGGGTCTTGTCATAAGGTGCTCCCCCCCCCCCCCAGCCACAGGAAAGGGAAAACCGGGGCTTACCTATTCTCCCCGGCAACAGCCACCACATGGGGCTTCTTACTGGTCAGAAACTTCTTCAGGGTTTCAATGTCGTGAAGCTGAGGAAAAGAAAGGGGAAAAAGGACAAAAGGACCTTAGGTGAAAACACACATACATCCAGACACCCTATGAATGCAAGGCTAAGTAACTATTCCTTAATTGTTGTGTGAAGGGATCAATGTGAGCTCCCTCTATACCTTCTTCTCCCTCTCGTCCTCCTTCCAGGCGTTCCTCCTCTTCAGGAAGTAGGGGAGACGAAGGAAGTCCACCACCTCGCCCTCCCCGTTGATCAGGGAGCAGAACACGGGCGCATCTCTACGGCAACAGAACCACACAATTCAGTTTGGCTGAACTGTCTTCGCTAGTGGAAGACAACCACACACGCGCGCGCGCACACACACACACACACACACACACACACCTGCTGGAGGAGAAGGCCACTCCCAGTACTCTGATGCCTTTGCCCTGGCTCTCGTCCATCAGGTCATCATCCTCCTCCACCTGCTGGTCTGGTCTGTAGGGAGCCACCTTCAGCCAGTTATACAGACGCCTGCAACACGACTGGAGACGACACACCACAGGGGTGACAATCCACACAACACCACGGCCACACACACTCCAACATCGGCTCCCACACTGAGGAACTAGTGAGGTTGTAGAGTAAGACGTCCCCCCCTCTGTCGAGTGTTCCTGTGGAGAACGTCAAGTTTACCTTGACGATGTTCTCCTTGGCCTCGGCCACGAGCTTGTTCTTGAGCTCCTTGGCCATCTGTGGGTAGAGGAACTGGGTGAGGGCTCTCTCTATGGCCAGGGTTCTCTGTCGGTTCCACTCCTGGACCTGGTGACTGAACTCGTCCCTGTAGTAGAACTGCTTGATCTCGTCAAAGTAGGTCTGGTCGCCATACCTGAGGGAGGTGTGACATACCCACGGTCAACACCCACAGCTTGTAAACACACCGGTGTCCGGGAGGCCAGTAAGGTGAATCAACCAGATACCTCTTACCCTTTGACCCCTAATAGGTCGATGCAGATGTCGATGGTGAGCAGCCCCTCCTCCTCGGCCAGACACATCTTCAGGAACTGATCCCCGTTCAGCTCCTTCACAGCTTTGTTCTTCAGGTACTTGAAGGAGTAGGCAAAGTGGGCCTCATCCACATCCTGTTGAGAGGGGTTAGTGATGTAGAGGAGGGTGAACAGGACTGTAACCTGGCAGGGAGGCATTAGATGCCATGACTGCTTCTGGGTGTGTTCAGTACTGCGGTGAGGTCGGTACCTTCTTGCCCTTCTTGGTGGGCTTGATGTTGATCTTGGCCCTCTCCTGGAAGGTCTGTCGGAGGACGTGCCTGACCAGAGGCTCCCTGGCGATCTGCATGGCCACCATGTACCTGGTCCCCTCCAGCACCGCCTCAGGAGTGCTGAACTGACTACAGCCAGGAGAGGGGGCAGTGTTAAACCCCGAGGAGTGTGAGAAAGTGTGTGTGTTTGTGTGAGAGTGACAGGGTGTGTGAGTGAGAGAGCGAGCAGCGTAGAAGAGGCCAGAAAACAGGTTGCAGGCCATAGAGAGAGGTAACTCGAGTGAAGGTTAATGAAGGAGAGACTATCATTACTGTATTGTATTGTGTGTGAACAGGGCAGTGAGAGGCAGTACAGGAGGGCTCCTTCCTCTGTGGTTACCTGCAGACGTAGTCCTTGGCCAGCTCTCCTGGCTCCGCGGGGAACTGCTCCGTCTCGTGGCGCTGGTAGCTGTCTCGGAGATTCTCTCCAAACTGCTCCGGAGTCAGACCGAACTTCTTGGCCAGGCCGTCTGATGGGAGGCAGAGAGGAAGGGAGGAGCACAGAGAGCGATGAGTGTGAGCAGTGAAAGTGGACAGCACTGACGGGACTCTTGATGCCAGGGAGGAGAGTCCCTACCGAGCCCGGCGTTCTGGCAGATGCTGTACATGTCCCTGCGAGACGCCAGCTTCAGGTCCGGGCCCTTGGGCCCTACCACCTCCTCCTCTACCTCCACCTCCACCTCTTCACCTGCAAGAGGAAGAAAGCAGCCACATGCCACCGAAATGAACTCATCGAAAGGGACAGTTAAGTACAATCATCAAGGTACGGTCATTTCTCTCAGAGAAACAGGAATGCATCCGTCCTGATCCATACCATCTTCCTCGGAAATCTCCTTGATCTTCTTGAGCCTCTTTTTGCTGGCCTTGAGAGCATTCTGCATCTTGGGGATGTCTCTCCCGTAGTACAGCAGGAAGTGGTTGTACACGTCGCTCAGCTCATCGATGGACTGGACGTCTTTCAGCCTACAGCCAGGAGATGGGGGGAAAGAAAAAGACTTCAGGCTCATCTTGGTCTGTGGGACCTTCGAAAAGACCAGTGAGCATCAAACAACAGTCAGTGGGACAGTCAACACTCCTTCCTGCTTCTGAACGTGGATGACGTTGACCCTTGCGTGACCACATTGACCCCCCCGCCCACGTACCGCTCCACGTCGCCGGTGTCCAGAGCCCGGATGCCATCTGCCAGGGGTTTGTCTGGGTCGGCAGAGATCTGCTCAAACTGATAGGACTGCATCCTGCGGAAGAGGCGGGTCAGGTTCTGTTTCCTGGTCTTCAGCTGGGTCCACTGGGGACGGACGGAGGAAGAGGGATCAGGACACAGAGTCGAAAGAGGAGAGGGTGTTTGTCTAGATGTCTACGGTCTATTGAGTGAACGGGCAGGTGTGCTTTCAAGACACATCACGTACCTTCTCGTCCCACTGCCACACCTTCCACAGGTCGTTGATGTTGAGCTCCGGTTCCACATACTCCTTCCTGTAGAACGCTATAAACGGAACCTGGGTGGCACGCAGGGGATAGCATATGATGAGAGACTGGGCAGCGAAAGGGGTATGTTACTAACTGTTTAGGACCAGGACAGTGACTGGTCAGCAGGATGGGGGGGGGTATACTGTACCTCAAAGTGCTGGTTCCTCATGAAGTTGAGGGCTTCCTTAATCTTGGCAATAGTACTGGGCCCTTTCCTGCTGAAGTTAGTGGTGGTACCTCTGTCCAGGTAGTCTGTGCTCTCCTGACGATGGGATGAAAACAGAGACTCAGGTGAGGCTAGTGAAGATGGAGAGAAGCGTGCAGCGTGATCTCGGGGCGAGTCAGAGGATGTACCTGCATGGAGATGGTGAGGGTGGAGAAGGCATGTCTGTAGACCCACTCTGCTTCCATCTCCAGCTCATCGTCCTCTGCTGGCTTCACTGGCATGGAACGCAGCTGAACAACGACCAGGAAAGACACGGAGCCAATGTTAATGATGCCGGCCTACAAAAAGTTTACTCTGGCTGTACAATACACAGACAGAAAGACACACACCTGGAACCTCTCTGGCATGTCTGTCGAGCGAATCTCGTTATCCTGGTCAGTCATGTGACTGCTTTCCAGCTCGCTGGGTTCGTAGATCTCAAAGATGCTCTTCCTCCCCACCCTCCTCTTGATCTGCTTCTTGGGTCGGTCCCAGCCCTCTTCGTCCTGGTCCTCCTCCTCTTCCTCACCCTGCTCGTACGTGTCGGCGTCAAAGTCAGCAAGGTCAAAGTCCCCACCAAATATCTCCTGGGCTTCCTGTAGGGCTCTGTGGAGCGAAGAGGACGAGAGAGAACTTAGATAGGAAGTAAGGGATCGAGTTATGTCCTACCTATTCTATAATATGGCAGCAGTAGAAAAATGCCTTGAAATGACTCACGCGTCTGTGTATCCGGAGAACTTCTTGCCTCTCTTCTTGGTAATAGGCTGACCGTCATCATCTACGATGAAGTCATCTATGTCTGGAGGGAAAATAACTTGTTTAAGGACAAGGACTGGCCAGGAAAGACATGGTAACAAGCTAAACAAGATTTTAAAATACATCCATAGTCAGGATTTCTAGTAGATTTACCGGACTCTTCGTCTTCGCCCTCCTCCTCGTCGTCGATCTGACGATGAAGAGGTATGTCCACAGCCTCCCCCTCTTCCAGCTCTCCATCGCCATCACCATCTCCAGTGAAGATCTCATCAGCTATCATGTCCTTCTCATCGTCCTCTTCCTCATCATCCTCCATGGTTCTCACACGGTCATACTTCTTCTTCTGTGAAAGGCAGAGGGGGGGGGCGGAGGGCGAGTTAAGACAAGCTTAACGCTGCTGTCCAGAGCATAAGATGTGCATGGATATAATACAGCTTTTAAATTAACTGGCACTGCCACACTGCTTACCCTTCTCTTCACTTTAACTCCCAAGTTCTCCTCTATAAGGTCAAGGTCGTCATCATCCAGGTAATCATCATAATCTAGGAGAGAGATTTGTCAGATTGTGTCCACACTAGCAAAATGATGCTTTGTGTCAGAAAATGAACTGCCAACCCAGATGTCAAGCAAACACATAAACCAGACATTGTCCTGTTAACAAGAATACGAGACCCTCGAATCCCTAAACTTACTGCGTTTTTTGCGTCTGTGTCTGACTTCTTCCTCGGAGTCACTGGCCACTCCGGCACTACCGCTCCCGGCGTGTTCCTCTTCCTCATCCACATCATCGTCAATCAGGCCTCTGAGGTTCCCATGCTCATCCTGGTCTTCTGTGTTCTCCTCCTCTTCCTCTTCTGACGGGGGAGAGGAAGACAGGGTAAGTCCAGCACACAAGTCCAGCACACAGCCAAAACGTCAACGCACGTGCTTGTAAACACACAGCAGTGACAAGAAAGATCCATATGATCTTACCGTCATCTTCCAAAAACTTCTGTGCTTTTTTGGGCTTAAGATCTTTCTCTTCAAACTCCTCCTCCTCCGCTGATTCTTCAGCCTCGCTTTCGATGAAGTCAGCCATACCTGCAAGGCTGGGGAATACAACAGATACAGGTAGATGTTAAAGACTGAGCTGAGATTTGTGTTAAAAAGGTTCCATTATGAAATCCTTCTGAAATCACAATGTCCTAACTCATCCATTGTACAGCACCGTTTGTCCAAAGACCAAATACATTCAAACACTCGTCCAGCAATTGAGCTAACTTGTGAGTGAGTAAAGATTCCAATTTCATCAAACTGAAGAACATTGGAGGCCTACTCCCAAATGCAATGCAGTACTGTATGGCCATCTACGTAAACAGCCAGCTAACAATTTATCTTGGATTAGGAAATCTATATAAATGCATCTCACAAAAAAACGAAAAGATTAGAAGTAAACGTTTAAAAAAGGGCAAAAAGCAACACTCCACGAGAGCAAGCTAATGCGTGAACGTTAGTTTGCTAACTTTAGCTAGTTAGCCAAAGTGTAGGATTTTATTAATAGCAAACAACGTATACAGTACTAGCGAAGTAGTTGAAACATGTAATGATGGAAGTCTCTGCACATAGATGCACATGACTACCTCACAACATTATCTCATATTGTACCCCTGATCGAGAGCATAACTAGTGTAGCTATAGTAGGGACTGGAGACAATAACAAGGCCTCACTCCTCAATTTCGCAAGTGTTGGGTCTCTTGCTAGCTAGCTAGCTAGCTACCAACAACGGCATGTTAGCCAATTTGCTAGTCTGGGTGTGAACAAGTCACGTCCTTGTTTTTCTTGTCATTGCTGGCGCCGTATCGCCAAGAAGGTGAAATCGCGTTGCGCTTGGAACTTACTTCTCCTTGCGACGATAATTTGTTTAATCTCCTAAACCTTAGATTTAGGGATATCTCTGCTACAACTTCACTAGCAGCTTTTTAATAATGAAAATGGACGAAGACAATTCCGGTGTTCAGCTAGAAACTTCCGGTGTAAATCGAACTCTACCATGTGTCATCGATGGAGAATCATGATGACACATTGTAATAGTGTTTCACTTACACCTAAAGAGTTATTTTAGAGATTAAATAATTATTATAACACACTGGAATCTCATGGAATGAACACAGCCACGGCGAAGTGTATTAAATTGTGATAAGCGCTCAGTTTAATCTAAAATTATAACTCCACACAGCTCGTGGCGCTGTCGCCATTCTTGATCTGATTTTATACTGTAGCCACATCAGTGACGTAGCCTAAACTCATTACATTTGCGGTGAGCAGTGTAGCAGCAGCGTTCAGCTGTAATGGATAACTGTACTGGTCCCTCACATTTTATTTTTATCTCTATACTGTTGTATTGTGTATGTGGGCTTTCATTTGGTACTGAACTTAGTTTTGTGACGTGCGGTTCAGTCGTGAAACTATTGAATGTAAAGCATAATGTGAGACTTCACTCGCATGACGTGCGCTACGGTTCTGGTGAGTCAGTCCTGATTTTAGCTCGGATCCCGTTTAATGTGTTTGGACTATTATTATTATGTGTGTGTGTGTGTGTGTGTATGTTAGTATCCTTTGTGTGTGTGCTCTAACTAACCTCTTTGTGTCAGGTAGTGGACAGCAGTCGGTGACAGGAGTCACCACCGTAGAGGATAGTAATAGTTACTGGAGCTTGCGTGGCACTATTGGCGCCATGTGCCACCGTGGGACCCCTGTCAAGTGTGGCCAGACCATCCGCCTGACACATGTTAACACAGGGAGGAACCTTCACAGCCACTACTTTACCTCCCCACTTTCCTCCAATCAGGTCGGCTTTATGCTTCAGTAGCATAAATACATGAACACAGCTGACAGCACATACTTCACAAACTCAACAACGTGCACTCTCTCATTCACACCCCCTCTCACGTTATTATTTTCTCTCCTTCAAGGAGGTGAGTGCGTTTGGCGAGGACGGCGAGGGGGACAACCTTGACGAGTGGACGGTCCAATGCGGGGGCTCCGTGTGGCAGCGTGAAGAGGCCGTCCGCTTCCTCCACACCGCTACCGAGGCTCTGCTGTCAGTGACAGGGGAGCAGTATGGGCGACCCATCCACGGACAGAGGGAGGTACATGCCATGGCAGGCTCCAGCCAGCACAGCCTGTGGAAGGCCATGGAAGGAATTTACATGAAGCCTAGCGAGAGCCCGCTAGGTAGCAGAGACTACAGCCATCCTCAACACACAGAGTTCTGAACCTGACCCCCTCCCCCACCCCCCCTCCGCTACCCAGTTAATGCTGCTTCTTGTCTTCCGGTATTCTTTCTTTCTCTTTCTCTCAACTGCTTAAATCCATCTTTTCTCTGTCCTGCTTTTGTTTTGGCTCTGTTTCCTTTCCTTCTCCATCATCCTCCCTTTTTCTTTTTTGAGGACACATTTGCGCACAAGTGCCAAAGTGTATCGAGGTATGGTTATAATTTGTCTCGAGACCCATGCCTGGGTACACACAGGATTGATACACTAAAGACTGAATCATAACCCAACCTCAGGGCGACAGATCGCCCTGTACCCCCCCCCTGACTGAAGAAGAAACAGGAAATGACCCGATCTGGCCATTCAAGCCTATAAACACAGTACATATGATGTCACGGGTGCTATATTACCATGTCTTATGTTCTGATATTTGTACAGTGTTTGTTACAGTACATATGACTGAGTTATAGTGTCTTAGAAGGGAAGAGTAGAATGGAATGTATTGAACTTATCTCCATATGAATGTTCATATCACCACAACAGACATATTGTAGAGATAGTTTATATATTGGACTGTGACAGTATGTGTGATTTTGTGATTGTGACTCATTAGTTTTGGGAAATTAGTACCAACTCTGTTCCCATGTAATCCTGACAAATAGACTAGTAGCAAAACAGCATTGTTACACTGGTGCCTTTATTATATTGTAAGGACATGCGGTTTGCATTATAAACAAGCAATGGTTTTAATAATTGAGGGGCACTTGATCATAGAAACTGATCAACTGTAATAATTACATTCAGATTCAGTATTACACACACAGGACATTCTGTCCATTGAATAAGCTGAGACAAAAAGCCTGCCTGTTTTCTGTGTACATCGCAGTATTATCTGTCACACTGCCACAGCTGTCAGGCAGCTAACATGGACACCTCATTACCGCAGACAGACTTATGTCATGGCAATCTCTTCCTCTGCGGCTGTAGGTGTCTCTTGCCCCAGGTGGGAGGGCAGTGTTTTAAGTTTTGGAACAATGCTGTTTTCACTTTGTATAAAATGTAACTGATACCTCAGAATAAATATGTTTTGCGCATCCTAGCATGTTCTGTCCTTGTGCCCTGATAAAAAAATGACATTTTTACTACTGGCATATGTCATTCATATGAGGCAATTATCAAGCTTGTCTTCTGTCTAGAGCCCGACCGATAAAGGATTTTTAAGGCCGATACAAATATTTGGTGATTTAAAAATACGATATTCCGATATCGGCCGATATAAAAAAATATTTTAAAAATCCAGAAACGCGTAACAAAACAAACTGATTTGCCTAACAGTAGTTATTTGTAGTTTACATTTAGTCACTTTTAGCAGAAGTTCTTATCCAGAGCGACTAAGTACAGGGACATTCCCCAAGGCAAGTAGGGTTAAGTGCCTTCCCAAGGACACAATGTCATTTGACATGGCCGGGAATCGAACCAGCAACCTTCTGATTAATAGCCCGATTCCCTAACTGCTCAGACTCCTGTTATTAGTTCCTCACTAAAATAATATGTTAATGCAGTTTCTGATAAATAAAATGTATAAAAATACAAACTTAAGATATGAAACTTAAAGTCATTTGAACAAAAACACAATGAAAAAAATAAATAATAATAATAAAAATAAATAAAAAAAAGAATTATATATATATATATTTATCGGACATTATAAATGCCGATAGCCATAGTTTGGAACATGCCCAATATCGGCCGATAATATCAGCCTGCCGATATATCGGTTGGGCTCTACTTCTGTCACTGTTAATCAGTATATATAGCATATGGCCGGCATAGTTATATTGTTTTTATATCCTTTCTTATGTTGTCACATTCCCTTTGCACCGTCCATATGTTTGAGGAATAAACCATTTTGAATAATGTAACCAAGTGTGACAGATGTTAAGACAGAATGACAGATGTTAATACCGAGTGGCCTCACCGCTCCAGTGGAGTCCTCTACTCACAGATTGGCATAACAGGTGCAGTGCCCCACCTATATGCACCTGGCTTAACAGGGTCACAGGTCCCAGAAGCCACAAGGACTCCACATTCGTGGATTTAAATGAAGCACTGAAAATATATGTTAACGTGTGTCATCCACCTTAAGGGTCAGTCCAGTCACATCGGCCATGTCTGTGGTGTTCTGAGTCCTGGCTGAGGAGGGAGGAGACATGAAGACAATGTGCATTGCACAAAAGTAGACACTGGTACTTCAATGTCTAAGCTCCTCTCCATGACCTCACCTACCGAGGTGAGGATACGCTTGTGCACCTTGACGGAGAGAGAGAGACTGACAGGCTTGAATAATTCATTAACCTCGGGGGCTGTCCTGGAAGTAGAAGGCTGACTCGGTGGGGATAATATTGTCATACTGTAATATATAACATAAGATGATGGTTCAATACATAATAAATGTTCCCAGCTTTAGTTACAGTACATTTACGGTACTCATTTATTTAAGTAAAACAAAGATTATAATAATTATCAAACAACAGTTAGTCTGTGGTTATTTCGTAGGCCTATAACCTTAATGCTTACTTTGAGCCAATTATCTATAAATACGTCTACTTCTTAAGCTACCTCTTAAAACAGGACTGGTGGCAATGCATGACATGTCTGAACCTGTTCAGATGGCTTGGTTGGTTCAATAAAGCTTTTGCATGGTGCTGTTGTTGACTATAGCTCACAGCTGTCAGACGTCTAATAATATTCCCACAGCCAGGCAATATTCTAACAGGCTGGTGTGAGCACGATCTTAGCACTACAACAATAGACAGCCAGATACACACAAATACGTAATGACTTAAAGTTTATATCAAAACAAGTTTTATTGCATAAACACAGGTTTGATTATTTTTCATACCGATTAGATTACATGTCATTATTTGCATTATTTAACATCCATTTAAATAAACAATATTGCTGTTTGCATTCCTTCTCTCTGTCTAAGCAGCATGCCAAGGTTATATATATCTGTGTTTAGATTTCTCTTTATACAATCATGTAATAAACATGTTTCAACAAGTTTATGTCAGTTAAGGGGAGATTTACTTTGTTCTTGCAGGGAAATTGTAGAATGGTGTAAACTTGGAGATATAAATATTTTGAAACCTCTCTTTACATCCCCTTTGCAAGGTTTAAAAAATATGACACAAATATTAAGACTATCTAGATTACATACTTTGAATATATGCTGGTGTCATAGGACCCGGCTAATAGACAAAAGTGCAATTATATATAAATATATTGTAAACGTATAGAGAATTTTAAAAACAACTGGGTGCTTTGACATAAAACGACAGAATACTAGAGTATGTGTACATTCACTACTTCAGCTTATAGAATATGAGGCAGTGAATACATCGATATCTACTGTGACAGGAACACAACATTACAACTTATGTGGATATCCACCTTTTACAGTGAATCCTACAGTCATCAGTGTGGACGTACACGACACTGAGATGATGTGACCTTGTATTTGCATATTTATGGAACATATTCCTTTCTGTAGTCTGATTTGATTAATAGCTGGTATATACTGGCATGAGTAGTTATTTCAGTATAAATCTGAAAGTCAAATGTGACAGCCTGTCATACATACATACATATAAAATCAAGGCCGTGCCACTGGGAAAGGTTGAATTGATTTCCCCTGTCTTTCACAGTCTTGAAACGCAGTAGTAGAATATGCATACTGAGTGTGTGACTGTTGTAACGTTTGATTTGGCCTCCATCTGTCCGTGGTGTTGGTTCACCCCGCCCACTGATCTGAGTCATCTGGATAGATGCTTGTAAGAGACAAGAAGGTCTGTGAGGTTGCTTACATCCAGCCATGTCTATGAGCTTTAGTAAGATGAGTGAATATCAAGTAACTGAACTGGTAAAAGAACATTATGACTTCTTACTGAAATATCAATTTATGTCAAAGATTATACTGGGTGTAGTTCTCACTTGAGCCACTAGATGGCCTAGTCCAACAAAATAAATCTATGTTGCCCAACATTCACAAATATCCCTGACATAGCTACCCTCACCCCAACTATGTAAATATGCAACATTGTAAATGTGTTTTTGGTAAGATGGATATATGATCACACTATTGTTCACACTATTGTTGTAAGTGGCAGTGTCAACTCTGTAAATAGATATACCTACTTTTGTGAGTAGTTCTACCTTTGAACTGGAGTCAGGTGGCTGAGCGGTTAGTTAATCGGGCTAGTAATCAGAAGGTTGCCGGTTCGATTCCTGGCTGTGCCAATGACGTTGTGTCCTTGGGCAAGGCACTTCACCCTACTTGCCTCGGGGGAATGTCCCTGTACTTACTGTAAGTCGCTCTGGATAAGAGCGTCTGCTAAATGACTAAATGTAAATGTAAATGTAAACTGAACAGAAATGTTAGAAGAAGAAAGATCTGTACGTAAAGGATACAAGCCTGTGTCTCAACACAGCATTTATAACTGAGACCCTACCTTACCCAGTCCCTTACATGTCCAAAACAACAACACACCTCAACTATAGCCAGATATGTTTGGTGTGTCTTCCACTCAATTTCAACTGCTTCTATACTTTGCCTGAGCTCACATAGCACACACATGCAGACAACACTGCCCTACGACATGAGACAAGAGTAACCGTATATAGCACACACTGTGCATACAGAGTGTCTGTGTAAACGTGTTTGGACATTATCACAGACTGTAGTAGCACAAATATTACATATAGACATGTACAAAGAGAGTGAAATGTGTCTATACTGGAGCACCAATGCTCTAAGTAACATGTTGGCTGGACATTTAATTTTTTATTTTATTTTAAGGGGGGTGGGGGGTTGGAGGTGGGGCTATGAATTGGCCCGTGGTGTGTCAAACAAGGGATGAGGCCATTTTAATTACTGTACATGACAGAACAACAAATATAGAGATTTAAGTACCAAAGACGACCTACAGTGCCCTCACTCAGTTAATAGCAACAGTCCTTAAGTTTCAACTTAAAGGTTCAGAGTTCAGGGCATGTTCAAAACGAAGGTGTCGATTAGAAAAATGTTAAAGGGTAGCCGTGGTATTGAATTCAGTACTCGAGGGAATCTTTTCATCCCTACATGATTATGAAAAAAAATATACAGATCCATCAGATCCAGTTTATTAAAATAACCAGTGTCTTTGTTTTTTGACAGTTACTAAAATAACGGATTCTCTGCATGCTTGCTTTCCTTACATCCATTGCATTGTCTGTTACTAATAGGAATTCAAACAAATAATCATAAAAAAGTGATCGTAGATCACAGGTGTGTTTGGGAGGCTGGTATGCTCCTGTTGTCTGCTGAGACAGCATGTGAGATCATAGCTGCCCTCCCTCCCCCCCCCACAGTCCAGGCTCACAGTGTGGTTAGTTACTCCATGCCGTTCCGCAGCATCTGATTGGCTGCGATGAGCATGACACTGATGATGAAAGCCATGGCAAAGGCGCAGATCAGACTCTTCCTCACGCACGTCTGTCGGTTCTTCTTCTTAGGATGGACTGGAGAGGAAAGAGAAGAGGAGGACAGAAAACTAAAGGATGAGAATTGTACTTCCCCCCTGAGACTTCACCACAGACAACAAAGAAATGGGGCTAGTAGGGGTTAGGAGGGCCCCGCAGTGGTTTCCCCCAGACACCAGATAAATGAGGGGAGGGAAGATGGAGGAGGGGGGAGGAGAGGGGAAGGACGAGAGAGGAAGGAGAAGGGATGAGGGGAGAAGGGATGAGGGAGGATAGAGGATGGAATTTGGAGGAGTCTAGTTGCCATGGCTTTGGCAGTTGGAGCAACAACACTGAAACCTTCCCTCTCAGCCTCCCTTGTCTAAGTTGGTTACAATCACAAAGCAACATCAGCAAGCTATGTCATGTCACTGTGATTGGGTCTGACAGACCAAGGATCCAAGGGACAGGTGAGAGCAGGCAGGAGTGAAGGATTAAGGAGGAGAGGAACAGATGTAAGAGAGGAGGGGTTAAGGTGCAGGTCAGAGGGGAGAGAGCGGGTGGTCAGGCGTGCAGCTGTTCTATTGTATTAACGTCCTAAACATCACTGTTGTCTTTTACACTCCTCCTTCCCCTCTACGTTTCCAGTCATTGCTTATCTCCTTTAGGAGCCGTAATTCATTACTTTCAATCTCCTCACTGAAATATAAATCGGTGCGATAAGTGGCACACTGATTATTTTCAATTTTTTCATTGACCATTTACCTCACTCTGCCCATCTCTCTGTCCGTCTATCCTATTTCCCTGACTCACCCCCCTCCTCCCCCTTCCCCCAGATTTCCATCCCGACCTCCTTTATCTTTGTTTCTATCCCCCCCCCCCTTTTCCTCTCATCATAATCGATCTCTGTCTCCCCCCTTCTTTCTTCCTCCCCACCGCTCACCTCCTTCGTACTCAGGGCAGTTCTGGTTTTCGTTGAGGCTCTCTTCCTCTGTGATGATGATGTTCTCAATGTCCTTCATTGTCAGGTGGTCTCTGAAGGCGTGGAACAGAACTTGCTTCAGCTCATCTAGAGACAGCTGCTGCATGTCAAACTGCAAGGGCATGATCATAAACACACACCTCAGTTCCAGCATCTCGCAGAACTGTGTATACAGAAGTGTGCAGACAGATTATCAAAAAGAAGGTATTGAAATCATTAGTTTCCTTGCAGATACAGATTCGATTTTTTTGGGGGGGGGGGATTCTGTATGTGTGTGTGTGAGTGAAGAATTGATTTATGAGGCCTTGAGGAGAATGGGTCTTATCCGATCAATAGAGTGTGAGTCTCTGGCATTTTCATCGGTTTCACTTTTGGGAGCTTTGGATTTTATTCCAGTCCTGCCCATCCTAAAACCCATGTCCTTCCAGGACACTGTCCTCTTTTCTGCCTGAAATGGACTGACTGTTTATCCTTAAACACGGTGTGACCACTCCCTTCGACCCCCAAAGGGGGGAGGTAGGGCGAGTGAGAGAGCAAAACGGTTGAGTGGAATCGATACTTCAAAAGAAGGAAGAAAGGTGACGGCAGAAAGAGAAAGTGGAAGACGGTCTAAAGGAGAGGAGGAGGGAGAAAGGGAGGGGAAGACAGAGATGGAGGAAAGAGACACAAGGTTGTGTCGGTGAAAGAGAAAGGTTGATTTGATTGAACTGAGAGGCTAGCAATCCACGTATGCACAGCTGGTGATAGCATCGGTCTCTCAAACGATTAAGCCAAAAACCAACACGGACTGGAGCTATTGTGTCAAGAATCGTTGAAAGGGTATTAACGGTTTTGGAACTGAGGCGACATGGGGGGATCTGGGCACTTTGCAGGTGTGGGAAAGGAAAGTGGGCTTCTGTACGTGTCACTCACAACCCTCACTGTGGCTACTGGAGATACAGTGACAGGGAGTATGTTCCCACAGGAGGGAAGTGGCAATGGAAAGATTTTTCCTTTTTTCCCTGACCTTCAGACAAATTCGCTTACTTCTCTTTGTGTGTCACTCTCACAAACACACGCACGCACACACACACACACACACACACACACACACACGACGGAGAGCCAACTCTGCTGGCTCTCTCTCCCTCTAGAAGGCCAAGGTAAGATCAGATCAGTTGATGGATGATGTGGTGGTGGGAGACTTCCAGGCTGTTCTATTGTAGGCAGTGTTGGCCCATTGAGTGTGAGCTGTGATAGGGTTTGGGAACATTAAAGTGACACCAATAAAAGGTAGGAATAACATTCTAATCAGCCTTATCCAATATCCTTCCCGATATCCCATTATCCACATGGACCAGCAATCAATACAATGTTCCCACCACATTCAATATTATATCTCCAATGCCTACTCTTCACACAATGTTGTATGAGGTTGATCTACCTAACACATGCTCACACACACACACACACACACACACACACACACACACACACACACACACACACACACACACACACACACACACACACATGCACGCATATGCACGCACAAACATTTAAGAGCTTTAAAGCCTGTCTCATTATAACTGATTGAAAGGTAGTGCGTGATGTGTGCATTGAAAGGCGGGAAAGCTCTATTGATTCCAATCTTACTGAGCTTGTCACCTTTCCAGGTGATTTACACCTCAATTACCAAAACAACATACACACACAGACACACGGACACACACACCACAAGATTAATACAAGAAGAAAAGACATCACACTTAGTGGGAGAATGAGTACACACACACACACACACACATATAACCAGGAGGAAGGTTACATTTACATTTAATAATTTAGCAGACGCTTTCATCCAAAGCAACTAACAAAAGAGAGCTTGACAAAAAGGGCATAGGTCAATGATCATAAACAACGAGAGCCCCAAAAACATTGCGGGTAACCAAAACACGAAGCATACTTTCTTAAAAGCAAATAAGTGCCAATGGGTAGAACCAGAAGAGCATGTAGTTAAACAAATTTCAATGAAAGAACATGATCCTCGAAAGTGCTAGAGTGTACCTGGAGGAAAGCAAGCAACATAAGGCAAGCCAAAGCAGATGAACCTCTGGTGGATGCCTCTGTGATATCAAAGACCCAGATCAGATCATGGTGTGCAAACAGTCCCCAGGTCAAGGATAACCAGTGCTCAGGTGAAGGTGGGAGCGATGAGTGTGGAGAGAGCCTATGTCCACAGACTCAGACAGCAACATAACGATTGCATTCATCCCCGGAAGAATGGTCTGCCGCATGCCTGAGATTGTGTGTGGTTTCTCCGGACGGCCTGTGTGAGTGACAGCTAAGGGCAGCGAGACTGAGCGGTTGTCTGTTCATTGTTTCCAGGGCTCTGTTCTCTGATGTCTGAGTAGGGGGAATAAAGCTACAATGCCTTCGCCTCTGTCTGAGGATAAACAACATGACATGGAAGGACAATGAGACTGTCTGCGATGCTTTTGTCTGTCTGGCCTGGAGAGTACTATGCCCAACCACATCCCAGTATCCTCTAGGATACATCTGAAAATGTAAATATGGTGTTGGGATCTCGCACACACACACGCACACACACACCGCATGAGGGAGTGATAGACAGGGCATGTGGAGATTACATCTGTCAGAGACTGTTGCCTTTGGTTGACCGTGTACTGTGTGTGTGTGCGTATGTTTGCATGTGTGTGTGTGTGTGACGACGGCAGTGGCACATTAAAGGCATCCAGACACATCAATCAGACACACATAGGCGCTTGACTCAATGTCCTTCCAAACATCTCCTCTCTGTCCTCTTAGGAGTCAGGACGGTATCTCCTTGCTGACTGCTGTGTTAACACTTCAAAACGTTTACAGAATGCTTACAGAACACATCTTCTGCAGCAATGGCTGTATGCAATGTCAGTTTGAGTTGAAAATGTATGCAGGTTGTACTTCTAAGTTTTTTTATTTGAAAGACCAAAGTTAAATGAGCTGATTATGTAGTTATGATGCTAAAAGCACTAACGTATTCAATCACACACACAAGAATGCACACACATACACACACATACACACACACACACACACACACACACACACACACACATGGACACACACACACAGATGCTGGAGCCCTTTTGCTGGAAAGGGAAGAGGGTTTCTTCCCCTCCCCCTTCATATTTACTAACTCTCAGCAGAAATCTGGCAACCTTGGGTAATATCTGGCAGTCTGGGAATTAAAAAGCAGATACTGCAGAACGACCCTGGGGTTCCATTGAATCTGTCAAGGCATCCAAGGAACATGGAGCTTGGGCCGAGGACCGCAGTCAAAACATTCCTAGATGGAACAAGGTACAATCACACAATCTCACAAACACGTTCAGAAACACACACACACACACAGACACACACAGGCACGTCTTCATGTCTCCATAACTCCTACTGATGCCAATCAGTGAGCTGCTCAGCTGGTCTCATAATGTTATCGCAGTTCAGTGCCTATATGAGTCATTACCCCCCACCACAGCAAGGTATAATTCTCTTCCTCCCTCTCTATTTACCTCTCGCCTTCCCTTTCTCTCTCTCTCTCTCTCTCTCTCTCTCTCTCTCTCTCTCTCTCTCTCTCTCTCTCTCTCTCTCTCTCTCTCTCTCTCTCTCTCTCTCTCTCTCTCTCTCTCTCTTTCTCTTTCTCTCTCTCGCTTTCTCAGTTTTGCTCTCTCCCTCTGTCTCTTTATTTCTCCTTCTCCTTTTGCTCTTGGTGTGTTTATGAGTCATTATGTCTGTTAAGGTGAACGTCTAAATCTTCACCTAGACACAGACTGTCTGCGACCTTGATGAATCATAAAATCTTATTCCCTTTCTTTCTCCCTCTTCAACTACTTCTGTTTTCTTGTTGTCTCTGTCTTTCTCTTCTCTCTCACTCTCTCGCTGTCTTCCATTTCCTCTCTTCCATTCCAGTGATTCACAATCTTCTACCATTGTTAGTTTATTCAAAATAAATGAACGCTGACTAGCTCTGACAGGAGAACTACCACTGGAACAACAGTCTGTCCTGACAGGATTTCCAGAGTCCACTGATTTAGGACTTGGATTTGGGACTTTTAGGACTGATTTGTCCTGGTTTTGTTTCGAGGTACTGCCAATTACATTACTCCAACAAATAGTAAAAAATGGACTTCATCCATCAACACAAGCTAGGCTAGTGCACACCAGCCATATGGACGTGAACAGAGGCTTACTCCAAAGCACTCGTTCAACCCCAAACAGATGCACTTCCCTGGAATATATTTCTTCTGTGAAGGAGAGGTCTTTTGAAGCTGTTACAAATGTCCCAAGAGCAGGCATGCGCAGACACGCACACACACGCAGACCCACACACACACTCAATCCTCAGCATGACACTATATTAAAGCCCTGGGCCCCCCCCAAAATATGTTTCTGGATGAAGGCTGTAGGTAGGGGGTCTGTGAGTGCTTGTGTGTGTGTTTGTTTGTGTGGGTGGGTGTACATGTGTGTGTGTGTGTTTGTGCCAATATGTGAAGAAAACAGGCTTTGAGTGAGCCTCTCAACGTGACCTGAATGCCGAATACACTCAGAAGACATCCTGAGGAGAGCAGGAAGAGGGGGTAGCAGAAAAGGGAAGATGAAGAAGGAGATAAATGGAGATGTACGAAGAGGAAACAGAGAGGAGAGACAACAACCAAAGAAGAAGAAGTGCATAGGAGGTCAGCGTCCTGGCTCTCACCTGCCAGAAGATGTTGTCGATGGTGTTGCCCAGAAATCCCTCTCTGGTCTCAGAGGACAGTAATTTGGGTCCTAGTATCGTCATGAACTCCTCAAAGTCCACCTGGCCATCCCCTATAGGCACACAGACAAAAGGATAAGGGGGGCTCACATGAATAAAAAGATTGACAGACCGACATACTGGTGCGCCGACAAACAGGTTTGTGTTTCCTGTGTGGTTGTGAACATTTTACAACAGTATTTCGGTTCTGTACAATGGCTGTTCTACGCACATTATCAGTACTGATCATCTCATACAGAGATGCTTGTTTGTGTATGTAAGTGTGCATATGTGTGAGTGAGAGACCGGGTCCTTGCCAAAACAAATGAGCCGGTATGTAAATAGCTTATGTGTTTGCTAAGAATGGAGAATGACTACATAAACAAAGACAAAGGAGGCAATCTTTCCTTTCAGTGTGTGTGATTGTGTATACGCGGGTGTGTGTCTGTGTGTGTCTGTGTGTGTCTGTGAGTATGCTTGTGTGTGTGTGGAGTTTGCCTCACCGTCCATGTCCAGTCTTTGCATGATGATGGCCAGTTCCACCTCGCTGGGCATGTACCCCAGAGAGCGCATGGCCATGCCCAGCTCCTGCTTAGAGATGAAGCCATTACCATCGCGGTCCAACACCCGGAACGCCTCCCTGATCTCTGCAGACACACACACACACACACACACACACACACACACCCACACACACACACACACACACACACACACACACACACACACACACACACACACACACACACACACACACACACACACCCACAGTACCAGTATACATTACATAAGCATGTGCTGTGTTGAGAGCACACACATTCAGACACACAGACTGTGTGTGACTCCCATACATATCTTTCTTTGTGTCTCTCCTAATTACCGTATGCAGGAAGAACAAACGAACAAGCCAGCAATCCAACCATTCAAAACTTCACGAGAGAGACGTGATCCAACCATAAGCTCCCTCTCTCTGACAGGAAGTCTCTCAGTCTTTTCCTGCACCGACCCCTTTATGTTCAATTCCCAGGAAGGAGACAATGCTCTATTTTACATCCTTTCTGTTCTCTCATTCCCTCGCTATCTACATCTCTATCTCTCTGTAGTCAGTCCCTGAAGTCACTTCCTGTATTTAACAAAGCCCAGGAGGCCTGTCAGAACCCTTGCAGATAGAAGGCTTAGATTCCACACCTACAGCCTTCCTGACATATCTCCAGTAGATAAAAGACTTCCCGTTCCCCTGTAATTATTAGCCGAGGAAGCCTGAATGCCTGCTCAACTGAAACCTCAGAAGGCAGGCCCAGCCTTCCCTACAAAGTACCCTGGCCATTCCTCTAATTAGCTGTCAATCATGCAAAGCAGGGCGGGCACTTGGTTACGTTAGCAGGAGAACGGCAGTGAGGCTCCCATTTCCCGTAGCCTTCACCCAGACACTTTCATCTAACAGTGGGAATGAGCTTCTTTTAGTCATCAGCTTCCCTCCGACGTCTCTGAGTGTCACACTTAATCCTGTTACTCACGCACTGTGCACTCAAACTCCTCGCCATCGACAACGTTTTTGTCTTCTCCCTGCCTCTGTGTTCAATCGTTTCCCATGCAGCAGTTCCAGTGTCGGACCTCTATTGATTGTCTGCCGTGGGACCGGCTGTCATTTCTATCATGCAGCTGGTTGGGCGTATGTGACACTGACACCACGGACCAGGCTCATGCAGCTGATAGCGAAGGTGGGCACATCTAGGTAACTAAGACAGCCCTTTGACGGAACAGAACAAAGTAACGATTCATATTCAATTACACCAAGTTGCTCCTGATTCTCGAATGCATCCCTCTCTATGCCCCCTCTTCCCGTTACTCGAGCGCTCTCTCGATCCCCCTCTTTCTCTCGCTCCCTTCGGTCTCCCCTGCTTTATCAATTAGTTTCCCGGGTTCAAATGTGGTGGGAGACAACCCAGCTCAGTACAATTTGGAGTGTTTAACATTCTGTGAGTGACACGCAGCTCCCCCCCCCTCTACGGCTGTGTAATCAGCCTGTCTGCGCTCTGTCAGCGCCTGATGATGGGGAGCTCAGTCACAACATCCATCTGAGCCTGTAAAAGTCCCCCTCCAGCAGATAACAAGACCAAAGCGTCTTCGGCTCCCTCGGCAAACAGAGCAGGAATCAGAGGAGAGAGACTGAGTGAGCGACGAGCACGCCTTTCTCTCCCGGAACAAAGTGAGATTTATTTGTATGCTGCACCACAGTGGAAAAGCCTGTGAAAGAGTTGCCCCCCAGCTGTATTACTGTATTGTGTGATGCGTACGTGTGTGTGTGTTTGTGTGTATTTGTGTTGCCAATACTGCGATGTAAACTTCAATCTTACCCAGAGGAGTATGTTCTCATCCTTCACCAGGAAATGTGTCATGATTGATGCCGACACACACCACAGTTTTACCCCAAAGCCTGCAGACTCCCTCCATGGGAGGGATTATCAGGAGCGCTTATTCATCGACATCCAATAGGATTGCTTTATTCTTTATTTCAAAGTCTCATTGGCCTGGAACTGTTATTGACAGCTCAAGATAAGCCATTCGATCATCTGGGGGTGGACCAGCTATAATTACTTCCTGCCTACTTTACCCTTCTCTTTGCCCTTGACTGTCCCAATGAGTTTCTGGGGCCTACCAGCTTGCAGGGTACAAGCAAGTTTGCTTTTGGCGGCTAAAGTCAATCAAAGTCAGACGTATCGAGCCAGCGATGCTATGCGATGCAAGTTTTGTGGTTTCTTTATCGAACTGATCAATGAGTGTCCATTGGGGACGTGGAATTAAGAGATTTGGAGGACAAAGGACTTCATAACAGCTCCTGACTGCCAAATTCAATAGTGTGCTAACAGACACTGCACACAGACAGCAAACAAATCTCCATGCAGGCACACGCACACTCACCTCCGAGCTCTTCTGTGGAGATGCTGGTGAGCTGGAAAGCCTCGCTGGTCTCGGATAAGGAGCGACTCAGATAGTTCCCTGTGTAGAGCAGCCCTGCCCGTACATGGTGAAACGGCATTTTCCCCCTAAACGCACACAGCACACACCATTGAATTACACACACTGGGGATATCAAAATGTGTGTATGCGTGTGCGTGTGTGTGTTTGGGTTTGTGTGTGCGTGTGTGTGTTTGGGTTTGTGTGTGCGTATGTGTAGTGAATCCATGGCTGGGTCCTGCAGGACAGTTGGCAGTGTCGAGATCAGCCATAAACCGGTTTGTAACACCCCTCTTTTCTCCCTGCCAATCCTTTTCTCTCCTATCCTCTGATGCTTTCTCTCTCTCTGTACCACTCGGTCTTGGTCCATTCATTATTCTCTCCTGTTTCCCTGTTCCCTCGGCTGTTCCCTCGGCTGTTTCCCTGGCCGCCCTACTCTGTCAGGCACCCGGCCCACTGAGAAAAAGCATGACTAAAGTCTTGTATCTTCTGCTCAGACCCTCTCACCTTCCTGTCAATGCCTCTAACTTCCTGTCCCCCCAGTCTATTCCCGGGGTGACTGATGGGCTCACTCAGCGACCTCACGCCCTGACAGAACATCAATACTCAGACGCTTGTGGAAACAGAGGGAGAGAGAGAGACAGAGAGAGACAAAGAGAGAGAGAGGGAGAGAGAGAGAGAGAGAGGGAGAGAGAGAGAGAGAGAGAGAGAGAGAGAGAGAGAGAGAGAGAGAGAGAGAGAGAGAGAGAGAGAGAGAGAGAGAGAGAGAGAGAGAGAGAGAGAGAGAGAGAGAGGAGAGAGAGATACAGGTGGTACTTGTGACAGGGCTCTGGTGTTCTCTATCCTTCTAGACAGATCCCTTGAGAGATCCAAGGTCCTGGGCAGATAGATCCCTTGAGTTCCCTGTGCTCCTCGGCAGACAGAGAAGATAAAACAACAAAAGTACAGATGTCTCGGTACCTCTGGGAAAGAACGAGAAGAGAGGAAGGTCAGAGACTACCCTGTGCCTCAGTTCCTACACCACCCTCTCCTGTGACGAACAGGGAATGCATAGGATTAGGAGGAATGTAGAAATGTAGGAATGGTACAAGCTCAGATCAGATCTATGTGTGGATGCTCTGACCAGCTACACAGTGGAAAGTATGCCCGTGATGGTGCCACTCTAAGCAGAGAACGTGTGTTTGTGTCTCTGTGTGCATACTGTAAGTGCGTGTGTGTGGGGGGGTTCTAGGGTGCATATGTGCATGTGTGTAAGCATTCTGGTATGTTTGTATGTGTACATGTGTGTGTGGGTCCTTGGGTTTGTGTTGAGGTGTGTGTGTGTGTCTGGACACACTCTGAAGGGTGGTTTTCAGCCCATCTGCTCATGGTTCTAATCCTGTCCCACCTGCACAGGTGCACAATTACGGCACTCAGGTCACCACGGCAACATCTATTTGCCCTAGATGCTACACTGGCGAGCCACACGCACTGAACCACAACTCCTATAATGCAACGCTCAATCCATCAATGACCATCATCAATCATCCATCAATTTAAAGCTCCCAATGAATCTACCCAACAACTCTCTCAACTTGAACCCACACACACACACACACACACACAGACATCAAGTCCAGCCTTTAGTAGTGGGATGCATCAGAGAAGATGTCCTTACACAATATCAGCACAAGACAGGTACAGAGGACTGGGTTAAGTGTGTGAGAATGAAAGAAAAATAAATGAAGAAAGAGAGAGTGAGTGTATGAGGGAGTGTGTGTGTGTGTGTGTCATCCAGGGTCATCTACTCCTGAGAGAGAGGGAGTCTCTGGTCTCAGGCAAGGTTACTCATCAGGTGAGTCGGTTCTTGGAATTGCAGAACCACCTACACAACACAGGGAAGTGGGGAAGGGGAGGGGAGCAGGAGAGAGAATGAGAGAGACAGAGACAGACAGAGAGAGAGGGAGAGAGAGAGAGAGAGAGAGAGAGAGAGAGGGGAGAGAGGGGAGAGAGAGAAAGAGAGAGGTAGAGGGGGAAAGAGGTTGAGAGAAAGAGAAGAAAGTGAAAGAGAAAAGGTGAACCTTCCACATACAGTACAGTAAATAGAGATGGGAAATAAATAGAGCGCAAAGAGTTGAAGGTGAGGGAACATGTTGCAATATAACATCACAAAGAGAGGGGAGAAGCAAAGCTTTTGTGTGTGACAGCCAGCGAGAGAGAGATAAAGAGAGCACAGGAGAGAGCAACAGAGTGTGTGTGTGAGAGAGAGAGAGAGAGAGAGAGAGAGAGAGACATAATAAGAGAGACAGAGAGAGAGAGAGAGAGAGAGAGAGAGAGAGAGAGAGAGAGAGAGAGAGAGAGAGAGAGAGAGAGAGAGAGAGACATAATAAGAGAGACAGAGAGATGTTCTAGCTCACACTCTACTCAGTCCCCTTGGACAGAGATGCATTAGTGGTGACAGGGAGGTCATAGGCACCATGCCATTCATCACACACTCCACTGCACACCAACACTCCTCAGCACACACGTCTCACACCAAACAACAAACTGCAACACACAACCGGCATGTGTCGGCAACACACACTCTCACGCAATCAAACAAAAACACACTCATCATGCACACACATTGAACCATAAACCTGTTGTGTCTTCCGGCAAGAACAATTTAAAACGGTTATATTCTTTTATGAGGGTGTAGTAGTGCTCCAGATGTTCTCGGGAAACACATGAACAGCCTGACTGTATCTGTCCGGAAGCTCTCAGACTGCTCTACACCTGTGCCCCGCTGTACTCAGATCAGTTACCTGCAGTTGGCTGAGACAAATCATAGTCACAGTCATTAGGAGTTTGAAGTTGAGGTCCACACAAGTTAAAAATATTGAGCTGAGTTAAACATGCCTTTGTTTTTTGTATTTTGTTAGATCAAACCACTGGGCATCATGAAAGACACTGCCTCTTAAATTTGATCTCTCTCCAGATTGCACATTCTGCAAAATGCTTACAGGTTAAATCAAATCTAGCAAAAGTCCAAAAGGAGGATGAAAGCTCTAAACGGCCACGGTCATGATGACAAAGTCACCTTGCACTCTTGTACATCCTATGCCACCATTCAGGTACGACCTTCACTGTGGTCCCTTACCCGTCGGGGCTGTATTCTACCGTGATTGACATCTCTGCTGACGCCCTCGCATGGCTTTCCATAACGTCGCCCCCCATTGCGCGTGGCTCATCTTCTGACAAACCACGCGGAGGTGAAGAATGGACATCCACCTGCCGCAACGGCAGCTCCACGAGTACCGACCTCTCCGGTCCCATCTTCAGAATCTGAGCTACCTGGATTTCTCTGATGTCTTCCGTTGCACGAACATGCGACCGGAGACCGAAGAACGTCCGTTTCTTTTAACGAGACTCCGAGCAGGCGTGGATCTGTAGGTGCCCTTGGTTCTGTAGGCTACTTTGACAAAGAGACGTTAGCTAGTGAAGAGGACACAGTGAGCCTCCATCGAGTAGTGTCAGTGGAAGAGATGTATTTTATCCAACAACCAACCCCGCAGAGCGTCCGAAGTAAATAGACTGCGCGACTGAACTCCATAGGCTATATGCCTGCCATGCGCCATCCCGCCAAGTCAACCCAGGAGATTGGGAGGACAGAAAAACTCAGGCACGCCTTCCGTAACAAATTCTCTCTCACACACTTCCATCCATTATCACACTCATACGCTGCACTCACATGAGGCGTTTTAGCACCAGCAGCCATGGCAAGTCTTTGGGGCAGGATGAGGGATGGTATTTTGACGGGTGACAGATTTGGTCATTATAGCAGTGGAGTTCAAGGCAGGATCTGGCTGGTGGACACGCTTGCGCGATGTGAGATTCACATGTTTCAGAAAAAGCCTACAGGTCTAATCATCAGACAGAGCGAAAGGGGGTGTTTCAGACACTGAGATAATGAAATAAAAAGGAGTAGATTATTTTAATAGTGCTAAGGCATATTCCTACACTGCTTTTTAAAGGTAAAACAGTCAATGTGTTCAACACATACAGTCTCAAGTGCTGACCATCCTGTTCGCTTCCTCTTTACACCAACAGGTGCAGCTGCAGTCTAGGCTCTGTCCATGCGTAACTGGTTGCAGTGAGTCACAACGGTTACCGCCTTCATGGATCAGGGAATTGGTGCCAATAGAAAGCTTACCTGTTAAATCGATGATTGCAGTCAATCAAGGTTCAATCTCCCATGGGCTCCTCTCTGCGCGTGCAGAGGCTTATCCGACTTTGACACACTGTGTTTGCATCAGGTGCTGAGCAATTTAAGAGCCAAGCAGAAGTAAGGGTTTCTAAAATATTTCTCTGCTTGGACTAGGTTCCGAAAACCGTTATGTTAAACATCAAACTGCACTTATTCACTGGCAGTTGCGATTTCCATTTAAAATTCCACTTAGGTGCTTAATGATATGCTATTGTTTCCTAAAATCAGCTGTGATGTGTTTGAATGGCCGTCCATCCGTCTTCATCTCCAATCTCCATATCTGAGAGTTGGGTGATGATAGTGGTACTGGTCTTCAGAGCCCCCTCCCTGTGATTCACTCCCGCGGCACAGACGGACGACACCCAGCCGCCCACGAGTCTGGAGCGTGGTGTTAACCGTAGCCCACTCTGTCTCTATAAATCTAATATCAAATGCTCTGTCGAAAAAAACACGGATTAACGTGGGTAGTAGAAGATCTATTTAACGACCGCGTCCACTCTTGAGATCGATAAAACAACAGTTGACGGACGGTTTCGGTTGAAAGGGATCCCCCGTTGTTGCCAGTCCATTTGTCTTCTGCTGTTGGGAGAGTTAACCCATTTATAGTCCAATCGGGGGTGGGAGGGACGATAAGCCCCGAGCAGAGGTGGAGGTGTGTTCGTGTGATGTCGATTTGCTCTGTGGACACGGTTTCTCTCGCAGTGATTTATACCAAGTGCGCGTGTGTGTATGCGTTTTTGGGTTTGTTTGTGTGGGTGTTACAACTCCACATCAAACACTCAACATTCTGAACTGGTCAATTCCTTCACGAAACCTGATATTTGACTGCTGTCAAATGAATTTCACCACAAGCAATATGGGATTTTTCTTAGTTCTTCCTTAAGGAATAAATGAGAATGTTCAGCTCAGCCCTCCAACAGGAAGTTGACCAAAATCTCACAATCATTTATTCCAATTGCCCATTGACCATTACGGAGGGGAGGGGGGGGGGGGTATCTTTTGGGATTAATATACAAAAATAAATGTATTGAATTCTTAAAGCAATAGTATAACCTCCAAACAAGAGGTATTATTTCAGTATTTGCCTTATGTATTGTTTACATGATTCCTGTAACCAGGCAGTGACAACAGTGCAACATGGGCTAGCTAATTGTGAGTGCTACATTACATGATGGGAATGCTAAAAGGATAGGCTCTTGTGGTAGTGCTAATGTGCCGCTCTCCATGGTGCTGAGCAGTTTCTCCAGTTCTGCAGAGTGAAAGAAACCAAAGAAAGGAGGAGTTATGAGGTTGTGTGTTTCTACAGGTGTTTGTACGCTGAGGAGGGCTTGTCCCTTTCTATGTTCAGTTCTGTTTTCCATATAGGAACCTTGTCAGTGTTTCTGTGACTGTTGAAAGAGAGAAATGAACTGAAGCAGTAGAACATTTTTTATTTAGTTTGTAATTAAGCTGACAGGTCACCTTCAATTAGAGAAGCGAGAATAGGGAACAAGAAACCTAGTGATGCAGATGAAATCCATATTATATAGGATGTAAGAGTGCTTCCTTCTGCATGTAAATGAACTGATCACACGGGTATCCAGACTTTAATGAGAACTTTCTGCTAGGATTACATGCCTTCCCTTCATCTGGTTTGAGTGTCTGGCCATGAGCCCTGAGGGAGGACAGCTGGGCCGGTATCGGCGATAATGATCCACACATTTTCAGGTGCTGGAGAAGGGGACTCATTGACTATAAATAGGTCTGATTGCAACTGATCACGTCTGAGTGGAACACAGGTGCCTTTTAAAAAAAAATCTCCCACAAACTCGTTTTGTGAGTGAGTCATGTTTGTGCGCAGGACATTTCACGAAACAGTCCCTCTCGATCCCACACGCAAGCGTCTAATTGCCATGAAACACGGGGGGGGAGGACGCAGGTATTTTCTTGTCGGTTTAAACATCTTGTGTAATGCTACCTGCATCTTGTGCAGTGACCTGTTTCAAAGGAGGAGAATATAAAATGTACTTGGATTAAATAGTGATGTCTAGCTTGACCTCCTTGTACCCTAAACGTTTGAAGGTCAAAGTTGATGTAGATTGACAGAGGGTTGTCGATGCTGTTACCCTCAGTAAGAGTTACACACACACCAAACACAGACACAGACACACACACACAGAAAGAGCAGTTTCAGCTTGCAGGCCTGCAATAATGTATTCACCCACCCTTTCCAATTCAACCTCATTTTGATTAGCATATAAACATTTTCATCATCCATTCCACTCCATAGCTATTATTCGTCTTCTCCCAGAATGTGTTGACCTTCCACGTGGAAATGGGGGGTGCTGTCAAATCAACACTCGGGTCTAATAATAGTAGCATCAGGAGCAATTCAACCCCTGAAATAATACATTCAATATATGCACATTCACCCAAGATAGTGCTGACGAACTGAGATACCCAAAACAATCAGAAAACAGGTGTGTGTGTGTGTGTGTGTGTGTGTGTGTGTGTGTGTGTGTGTATAGGCGGAAATCTCGGTAAAATCCTGGGAAAAATATGATTTGTCCCCCCAATAAATCACTGTAAACATAAAGGAAATGTCAATAATGTTAATAATCTACATCTAACATATTACAATGCAGGCTATGTGTTACAGCAGTAATTTTGGTGTCCCCCTCAGGAATTGCTCTTGAAAGTTTTTAATAATTGTCCCCCCCAAAATTGATAGCAGATTTTCGCCACTGTGTGTGTGGTGCGGCAAACATATGTGCTGGAGTGTACCTGTCTTCCTATGTTCAGTTCATTGAAATTGTCTCAACATCCACTTAATTTACTTAATAACTTAAAATACTTGTGATGCGTATGAATTGACAGACATACTGATTTGTAGATGTAAAATGTTCTTCTGTTGGATAATACAGGTTAATACTTTTTTTTACAATCACAAACACACACATGCACACACACTGACGCTCTGCCCTGTAAAATAAATGATTTTCCAATACGACCAACAGTAAAACTTTGAGCCCCTGCAGAAGGTTATGCCTGTGGCAACACAGGCATTATGCAACAGCATGTGAATTTAACATGAGACCTTCAGAGTCAGAAGTGATAGCAGTAAACTAAAAGGAACAGAGAACTGCACATACACCCATGCATTCACACACACGCACACACACACACGCACACACACACACACATGATATGGCTTCCTAGAACAGACAGTGACAACACACAAGGGTAATCTGACATCTTCAATGACTACATTCCGTGTTGGGTGATGGAAATGTGCTCCGAGATGTCGTTTCACTGAAATGAATTTCCAGAGCAGGCCTTCTGATGCACAGCACCCATCGATGGAGATGAAATAGGTCTGTTGGGGAACACAGCAGGGAAGTTGCCTGTGTGGCCCTAGCATTCGGCTCACGTGCACAGGTGAGTCTCTTTAAAAGCTCATAGAATAAATTCCAGCTCAGTGAAGAGTTGGTTGTGGTGGCCTCACAGAGCTGTCAAATGGATTTCTGGTTCTGTTATGTGAAACCATAAGATAGTATTAATTCTTTTCTTTTTTTTTTTACCCCTGCTTAAATGTTGCAACCACCTGCACATATATTTTCCTATTATACTGTGTATAAAGATGAGAGATATGGACGTTGACAAGGTCCATGCTGTTTTAGTGTTAATAAAGTAAGGCATGGATTCCATCTGCTTTCTCTAAGGCAGTAAACACATGCTAAGTTTTAAAAAGTCACATCAAATAAAAATACACATTCCACAGGGAAAATGGATTAAAACACAATTTTATTAGATTGAATGCATTTAATGTTAATTTGGCCTGCATCTCTCTGCCATCTAACATAATTATGTGTTGGACGGACATCAAAACCTCAGTTTCTGACCTACAAACATCCCTGCATCCGAAATACATGCGGCATCGGTGGACTCCAAATCAAGAGCACTAACAATCAACATGTGGAAGAAAAACGAATTTGTCCTGCAGTACGTGTGTGTCTGTGTGTGTCCCCGTGTGTGTATCAGATCTGTGCAGTATGCATACAATCAGTGTGACCTTGTACATTGAGACTGGCTTTGGAGAAAACATTGAGAGGAATGAAGAGGGGAGAGGGTTGCGCTTGTCTGAAGCCACCAGATAACGACTGTTGCTGCGTCTAAAACGTTAACTTGTAACAATGACATGAATATAATACATTTCACAAATAGTAAATCACATGAAAAATGGTGAGCTGAACTGTTTCTCACACCCTCAGGGTCGGGTACAGAGGTCGATTCAAAACTCAGAGCTCATTCTTTATTGCTCATTCCTATAGCTGCCTGTCAGAGCAACCATTTAGAGGCTGACAATATCCTCTCCAGCTCTTAATAAAGCAGTAATCTATAATACATACAGTGTCACATATATCCCTCTCCTCTCCTCCTCCCCAGCTCACCTTGTCCACCACTGCATCCTCCAGACACCACTTTCCCAGGTCTGCCATCCATCCTACCCTCTTCCCTGCACTCCCGTCTCTCTTCCTCCCTCTCCTCCACTGTGTTAATAAGTGATGACTCTGGCACTAACGTTGGTCTGTTTGTTTATCTGAAACAGTGAGGGGAGACAAGCCCGTCGGGAAGAATTAAATATGTCTGAAATGCTGAGGCACATGTGCACATGCATGCACACACACAAACACACACACACACGCAAACACACACACACACAAACACACGCACACACATACACCCATAGTCAGCTAACCTTAGAATCCCTTCTGAGCCATCTCGAGTCACGGCTCTCTAAATTAAATAACGATGAATTCAATTAGAGTAAATGAAACATCAGTGAAGTGCGGTGAGGGGGAGAGGGGGAGAGGGAGAGAGGTGGAGAGGTAGAGAGGTGCAGAGGGGCCGAGGGGTGGGGCTGTGGAGGGGATGCAGAGGCAAACTAGGGATGGACTGAGAGGGGAGTGGTAAGGAGTGTGCACAAGGTTAGGAAGGAACATGGGTATATGAGGACAGAAATGTTTGTTTGGAGAAAATGGATGGTTAAGGAAATGAAGGAAATTGTAAGGCAGTGTGGAGTAAGAGGAACAGAAAAGAAAGTGGATATCAAGAAGGATTAAGCGAATATACAAGAGGGTGGGTGCACTCATTGTGGCAGAGTAAATGGTTTCATGTTGATGCATCACTGGGATAATGGATTTGTTGTGATGATTCAGACACACAAAAAGTACTCTTAGACAGAGTTTTCTTTGTGAACGTTCCTACAGGGCCCGGAAATGACTGGGGATGGAGTGACAAAGTGGCCTCTCTGGTAGTATAACAACCCATGGAAATGTGAAGAACATCAGATCTGGAGCTCAATCTGCGCCACCCCCCTGCAGACAGTGCCCCTGTTCACCCCCCCTCCCTGCAGACAGTGCCCCTGTTCAACCCCCCTGCAGACAGTGCCCCCCTGCAGACAGTGCCCCCTGCAGACAGAGCCCCCCTGCAGACAGTGCCCCCCTGCAGACAGTGCCCCCCTGCAGACAGTGCCCCTGTTCAACCCCCCTGCAGACAGTGCCCCCCTGCAGACAGTGCCCCCTGCAGACAGAGCCCCCCTGCAGACAGTGCCCCCCTGCAGACAGTGCCCCCTGCAGACAGAGCCCCCCTGCAGACAGTGCCCCTGTTCACACCTCTTCTCTAAGCTCCCTGTCCTCAGCAATCTCCCCATATTTTCCAGTCTCTCTTTCCTCCATCCATCCCTCCCTCATTTCCTCCTCCCCCCCCCATTCCCCCAATATCTCTCCACATCTCTCCCTCTGACAAAGTGGCCTCTCTGGTAGTATAACAACCCATGGAAATGTGAAGAACATCAGATCTGGAGCTCAATCTGCGCCACCCCCCTGCAGACAGTGCCCCTGTTCACCCCCCCTCCCTGCAGACAGTGCCCCTGTTCAACCCCCCTGCAGACAGTGCCCCCCTGCAGACAGTGCCCCCTGCAGACAGAGCCCCCCTGCAGACAGTGCCCCCCTGCAGACAGTGCCCCCCTGCAGACAGTGCCCCTGTTCAACCCCCCTGCAGACAGTGCCCCCCTGCAGACAGTGCCCCCTGCAGACAGAGCCCCCCTGCAGACAGTGCCCCCCTGCAGACAGTGCCCCCTGCAGACAGAGCCCCCCTGCAGACAGTGCCCCCCTGCAGACAGAGCCCCCCTGCAGACAGTGCCCCCCTGCAGACAGTGCCCCCCTGCAGACAGTGCCCCTGTTCAACCCCCCTGCAGACAGTGCCCCCATGCAGACAGTGCCCCTGTTCAACCCCCCTGCAGACAGTGCCCCCCTGCAGACAGTACCCCCCTGCAGACAGTGCCCCCCTGCAGATAGTGCCCCTGTTCACACCTCTTCTCTAAGCTCCCTGTCCTCAGCAATCTCCCCATATTTTCCAGTCTCTCTTTCCTCCATCCATCCCTCCCTCATTTCCTCCTCCCCCCCCCATTCCCCCAATATCTCTCCACATCTCTCCCTCTGTCTCCAGGGACCAAGAAAAGAGGCCAGCACCGTCTTGCTGCAAGTTTGGGCTTTATCGCCGTGGCAATGGGGCTGTCAAGGCGGGGGAATTAATTGTTTCTGGGATTCCTATTGGCCCAGAGAAGAACTTCATAGAATGGCTATTATCTGGAGAGAGGAAAGAGCGAGAGAGGGAGAAAAAAAGAGAGAGAGGGGGTGGGGGGGGAAGCAAGAGAACGGAAGAGGGAGGGGTTTTCCTTCCTTTTTCCATCCGCAGGCCGCTGTTACTTCTCTGTTGCTGTCCCCCTGTCTCCTCCTCCTCTGCCAGGGCGAGGCCCCCCCACTGAGCTGCATGCGCTGGAGGACATAGGTCAGGGGTCGAACAGGGGCGCGTTCACCTTGACACGGCACAGCCAACCAGCAGGCTGCATGTCCATCTCAGAAGTGATAGCGCTATAAAAAAATTGTCTGGTACTCTGGAAATACAACAGTACATCTGGGGTTCCACAACCATGCCTTTTAATGAGGTGCTTTAATGTAACACCACTCTTCGTTTTCATGTCCTTCTATAGGAGAGCTTACTGTAGACAATGTTGAAACCACACTGGCTGAACATCTGGGGCATGACTGTAGATGAAAACAAGACAATGTTCCTTTCAGTTATGTGAAAAGCCATGATCGATCTCCTAATGCTTGTTAACTGATATCTGTGTGAAGTATTGATTGGGTAACAAGGCTCCAGTGGAGACTGATTCTAACACACAATTAAGTGCTTGTTTCTGTCACTCAATGGAATGAGCGAGCTAAATCTGTTTACATTCTCTCAATGTCAGTTGATCTTCAGTTTGTTTCTTGCACCAAGGGATGGAAAAGGTACCATGGTACCATTGATTTTTTTAAGTAAAAAAGAGAGTGGTATGTTTATGTGCGTGTGAAAGCAATAGGAAAATCATGATTTACTGAAATGTTTTCTGGCATTAGTAAACTGTATTTTTCTCCTCTGTTGCATTTAAAAAACAATTGGTCTAACAAGTGAAACTCAAATTTGCCTCTAAAAAATGCATTCTGACCAAGGGGAAAGTATCTCTCACGCACTCCTTCTCTCTGTAACGACAGTTACTAAGTAAGGAAAAGGACTGGAGAGAGAAGACAGGAAGTTGATACAATTGAACGAGAGAAAATAGAAAGTGAGTGACATATTCGTGTGTGTGTGTATGTATGTGTGTGTATGTGCACGTACACTGTGTGTGCTGAAGGTATGATGTGATTCATGACTGCATTCGGAGGGGGTAGAGTAGAATCAAGGACGCACTTAATATGGAGAGGGGCTCCCATTAACATGCCAGCTAACCAGAGACTTACAGAGCGGAAGAGAATTAGCTCACGCACATGTGCATATACATACACACTCTGTAGTCAGGCAAATACCTTTGTGTTGCTATATCTTGATACATTTTGGCTGAGCTTGTTTTCACACATTGGCTTGTTTGACTAGGTTGTGCAAAATACACAAAACAATGGATGACGTGTATTTAAGACATAACATTGTTTCTTCTCTTCTACTCTGCACTGTGGTATGGACTATAATCGTAGAGTTTGTTGACTTGTTAACGGGAGTTACAAACCTGAGTGCTCATTAGAAACATGTGGAGACTCTCTTCTAGAGTGTGGAATGGCTTTCCACACACACACAAACACACACACACACACACACACATAAACACACCAACACACACTCCTGGCGGCAATGCTCGCTAATTACAGGGAGTAAGATCTCAAGGGGCCTGGGAAAACAGAGTAATGCCCCAGGGCATGCTGGGACCTGTAGTGCCCTGCAGCATCTTGGGACGAGGAGTTCTCCCATTTAATCACAGTCTCTTGCCTGTTGGTCACATGACCAAGAAGTAGGCCAGGTCCAGACAGAGGCCACGTGTCTGCAGCTGGAATAGTATTGTGTGTGTGTGTGTGTGTGTGGTTGGGGGTGGGGAATGAGAAGGGAGGGGGAGATGGACAGAGAGTGTCATCAGCTTCTGGGGTTTCAACATAAAGGATAAAGAGAAATTACACACACACACACACACACATCACACATACCCAACTCTCCCATATACACACAGAGATCCATACAGCCACGCTGCCAAATCTAAGATGATAAGATGAGGTGTCTTTTGGAGATTGAGCCAAAAGAACTAAGGAAATGGACACACGCACACTTTCACATATATATATACACACACACACTCTATTTTGGTCCATGGCTTATAAAAGCTCATGGAGACCAATAAACAGAGCTGGCAAAGGTTCTCACTCAAAGTTACTCATATTTTAGGCTGATTGCAGTCAGATTAATCTAGTTTAAAAGGCAGTGGAACAATATGGAGAAGGAGCAATAAACAGACACAGACTTCACAAAGATGGCTATTTGGTTTAATAATTGAAAACAACCAAGTTGATTTGGATGTCTCAGTTCGCTGAAGTGAGTTTTCCATGCATTTATATTATTTATCATCCTGCTGATGTTTCATTAACGTGAAAAATCATTTCTGGCAGTTATGTACGTGTGTGCATCCAGGGAGGAGGGAAAACAGGAGATCTCTTTGTCTCTCATGTCCTTATGAGACAACTTTGTTAATGTCTCTTTAATGGTAGACCGAGCTTCTCAGATTCCTTTGTATGACATGCATCCAGTCCTGTAAACCTTGTTAATGACCAGCAAGCCTAACGACATAACCTGCAGAACTGCACCTGAGATGGATACAGATTCAGGATGTCACCTCTACACACTGCACCAGTCCATACAGGCCAATGAACGTTCACGGACTACAATACCCAGCATGAAAACACATGTGGGTAAACCCCCAGTGAAACATCAGATAAAGGGCTGGATATGAGGTGACCGGCGGTTTGCTGAAGCCTTCAGGCTCACAGGTTAATTGATCAAATGGGACAAATACTGTAGAGACTGTGTGTCTGACAGACTGGCCAGCACTGATGGACTTCAGAACATTGGCCATACACACAGTAAAAGACAAAGAAAAGGGTACACCCTGACACACCCAGCAGAAATACACATACACACACACACACACATACACCTGAACACACACATGAATACACACTACAAGATCAATATCTCATTTGACACAGCTACCACCTTCACCAGGTCTGGCCAGCACAGCGAAATGTGACCTCCAACTCTAATCAGTGGCGACAATGACCCCATCTCTCCCTCAAACTACATGTGACACTGCAGATTCCCATCACACTGTGTGATTAGAAAGGGTTTGCTCTTGAGAGGGGAGTAAAGTGAAAACAGTATTATCATTTAGAATAGCTAACTGTGACTGAGATGAACAACTGACCAAAGTGGAAAACACATTGTGGTTCAACCTCGCATTTTGTGTGTATGTGTGCATGTGCGAGAGAGAGAAAGAGAGAGAAAGAGAGAGAAAGAGAGAGAGATGAAGAGAAAATGGGGTGTGTGCATGTACCTCAATGTATGACTGCCATAGGTGTGCAAATGTGCGCGTGTATGTCATTGTGTGGGACTGTCTATGAGTGTGTGTGTTTGTGTGTTTGTGCGTCAAACCTATGCTGGGCGTGTTTCTCCCTCTGTG
Organism: Osmerus mordax; assembly: GCF_038355195.1. Classification (NCBI taxonomy): domain Eukaryota; kingdom Metazoa; phylum Chordata; class Actinopteri; order Osmeriformes; family Osmeridae; genus Osmerus; species Osmerus mordax. The sequence continues at coordinate 10,054,006 of NC_090068.1, read as the reverse complement.
CTAGATTTGCATCTCAATGACAAAGTTTATCTGCCAAACCGGCTGCACTCTCTCTAACTCCCAAAGAAAAGCCCCATTAAGACCCCTCTCAGAACCCAAAATCCAAGCTAGATATATTCACTACCTTCCCCCTTGGCAGACCTGCGATTCTCACAGCTTCCAGTAAAATGAGAAAGATAAACAACAAAGAAACAATCTTCCTGTGAAGGTGCCCTCTTTGTCCTTTCTGGTCAGAACATCAGAGACCACATTCTGTTTAGCTCACACATACACACACTCACACACGCAGGTCTTTCAAACCCCTGTAGATATTTAACACCATGTGCTGTCAATCATTCCATGCAGCCAATCCTTGAAGGATTTTGACAGATGGAGTACTAGACTCCCACTGGACAACACAGTTGATCCGGCCCATTGACCCTGTCAATCTTGGTTCAGCCATCCCATCTTTCAATTCTGCAGAATGGTTGTGCAAAGCAACCTTGTTGTGTTAAACACCCTTACATACTTAAACACAGACACACACACACACCCACTCATATGAATTTCACAAAGTGGTGTGTGAGACTGTGGTTATGTTTGCAGTTTTTGCAACTTCCTGCTTTGGGCTGCAGGGCACACAGGTCTAGAGGGGAAACCATCTTTCGTTCAGAGTGTTATCATCACACAGCAGAGACAGCTCAATTGTAAAACACAATTGCCCTCTCACAATGAAGTGCACATCCCTACTGAAATACAGTGTGGAATGCACATTAACTGCAGAAGGATCACATTTACCCAGAACAACCCCTGGGAAGGGGAGCACCAGTAAGAAGCATCCTTTAGTTATACAGGACCAGTCCTTATTGACACACCCACACAAGCACCAGACAACATTCAATGCACGGTAAAAATTCCAAGGCATGCAAAAAAAAAAAGAAAGAAAAAAAAAAGCAGCCTTCGACAAGCAAACAAAACAAATATAGCTTTGTTTCCTTTTTTATCTTTTCGCTCAATAGTTTCTGGGTCATGTTATTTCAGTCTTTAAATGCCTCCACGGCTAAAACCCATTAAATCCCTGTATTCTCGTTCTCCGTGCAGAACGTGTTCAGACTTCCTGGTGTCTTTAGTTTCTGCTGTGTGCTGCCTGAACCCGGCTAGGTCATCCAGTCCCTAAATGTGCCTCTGCCTCTGCTCCCTCGTTGGTCTAATCTGTGTGTGGGATGCCTGGAGACTTCTCCCAGACAAAACAACCAAAAGATAAAGAGTTCATGTTCTGGTAAGTGTTCTTGTCTGCTACCTAACAGTGTTTGAACAATTAGAACAAATGAAGACCAAGGCCAAAACATGGTCACACTATCCTTTTCTGATCAGATAGTAGAATGAGGCCATGGGAAACCACACCTTATTATATTTGAGCTGATGAAAGCTGCACAAATGGTCCTCATGACTTACCTTCACAAGCTGGTTGGCGCTAAACACACACACAAACAGGTTAATAACTTGTATTAAAAGATAACAGGAGCTCTTAATGGGATCGTTTTATCTGATTCCATTAACCTGATTGGCTTGACTCTCCCCCCCCCCCCCCCCCCATTATTGAGGAGCTGGATCTCTAGTGCCCTCTGGTGGACCTTAGCTCCATGTAGCACCTGCAATATTACAGTGTTTCGAAAAAAACAAAACTTGGAACTTTTTTCTTCTTCTCATATTTGTTTATTCGCATAAGGTTTCAGTCATACACAAGCATTAGCTAAGCCCTTGATGTCTTTAAATATGACATTTTTATTCAGTTGGCAACTTGGCACCAAACACATTGAAGTGCCATTTACCTGGTACTGTGACTTGCTTCACCCAGGAACATCTTAAGACCATTAAGGCTGCTTAACCCTATCTATGAGGTCGGATCATTAGTAAGCTGACAGTAAGGAGACTGATGGGGAAGCAGTACAGTGGACAACAGTGACGAGGCATCATTAAGAGTTGACACAAGGCACACAGCAAGGACCATGTCACCCACATCCACGAAAACGGCAACCGTCATTCAACTGAAATCTTCACAAACGTGGAATTCTCTGACACGTCTGTGTTTAACTGGGCTGGCTGTGTAGAGCTGGGATGAGGGACAGACGATGCACTCGGATATTTGACCATCTGAAACCGCAACTATTCCAATCCACTCATTCATTTACCATTCTAACAAAATGTAGGCTGAGAGTTAAAAAAATATATATGGCAAGAACTCACATCAATGTAGTGTTTCTGGTCTTTAGTAGTTTGCATCCTCAGTCTTCCCTTGAATCAGATAACGTCTTCATACAATGGCGTGTTTTTCTCTGTGTAGTGTATCTTTTGTATAGTGTGTATCTTGTGTATAGTGTGTGTAGTGTATCTTGTGTATAGTGTGTGGGTTGAGGAAGAATACAAACACAGAGCAAATCCCTAGCCTTGAAATCTTGCCTGGACTGCCAAGCAATTTTCCATCCGGACATCTGCCCATGCAGCAAGCATTGGCTCTCATCCAAATCTTTAAAAGGTTGGGATCAATCCCCAGAGAATGCCAGTTCAAACTGTTAGTCTATCTATAATTCAATAGGTTCACCAGGACTGACCCCTAACATTGACTGTAGTTTATAATCAAATGGCTTTTTAAACCTTCTTTACTGGAAAGAACAAAACGTCTCCTCTGCACCCCAGCATGTTCTGAAACTCTTCCCTTTTTCAAAAGATAAAACCTAGGCATCCTAGTAAGAAGAAAAAACAACTATCACAGCAACGTCTTGGTGGTAGCAAGATAACTTAAAATTGTGCTCATAAGATACCTTTGCTCCACAAAGCTGACCACACAACCCATATAGTTATGGCAAGTTATGGCAGGGTCAAAGTTCTCAGGCAGTGCTATCTGGACTGGAGTATAATCATCTTGGTCGACTTAGACCCCAAACGACAGTCCAGGGCTCAGGGTACTTCATACCTCATACTCACATTGAGCAACACAGGGAAGATGCTATACCTGAGCCTGGGGTGGGGCTATATATGTGGGGGCTACTTCCTGCTCACACAGGAAGTAGGCCCACAGACCCTGCAGGGAGCAGGAAGAGAGAGGACAGGAAGTGTCAGCAAGCTCTCCAGACAGCCCTTAAAAGCACTATGGCATAACGGGCTTCATAAACTACCTCCCAACAACACAAAGAAATTAACAATATGAAAACAGTAAGGCACATCGACGATTGATCTTAATAATAATATAATAATAATAATAAAAAAACACTTGAAATGACATCTTAGCTGAATGTTTAGGTTCATTTGTTTCTACAGCCAAGCATGATGCATACATTGCCGCATGCAAAGCTACTGTTGGGCAAGGCTGCCCAGGTACCAAGCATCAAGCGCTACCAACAAAAAGCAAGTAAAACACAAACAATGAAAATATACTGTGCCGTAACGCCGCTATTTCTTGGGAGGATGGAGTGTGGGCCCTGAATCTGGAGCTCAGAGAGACAGTTCCTGTCACTGCTGTCAGGAACACACACACACACACACACACACACACACACACACACACACACACACACACACGCACACAAACACACCTTAAAGTCCCCACCATAACGCATGGTCACAGCTAGCCTCAGGTACGCACACAGCGTCAGCACCCTGGTCCTGGGACCACAGCACCAACCCGAGGGGCAGCCAGTAGCATAGAGGACTGCACACCTAGCTTTGGGCTAGCATCCCCACACACTGGCTCTCCTGTTCTCTCTCACTGAGAGCCCACGGTGCTGTCTGTCTGGCCTGTGGAACACGGGGAGCATGCGTGAAAGGGTGTTTCTTCTCTTCAGAAATGAGTAGGCACGTCTTGGTAGCAAGCAGCAGTGAGTCAGTAGGTCACGGTCGACGCCTCGCCCCTTTGTCCGTGTCCTCCTCGGGGTACTGGATCACACCTCCTCGAAGAAGGCCATCTGGGCCATGTAGGCCGAGTTCCTCTGCCAGGAGAGAACAGGAGCCGTCAGAGAAAGAAGCTTTGAAGGACAGGGTATGCGTAGCGGGTAATACAGTAGCCCACCACTAAAACACACAAGCTGACTCTGAGGTGTCCCCTGCTCGCATATCAAGTTTTAATCCGTTTCAGAGGTTACGGTCAGATATCCTTGGACGGTGGCATGGAGTAATGACGAACATCTTTAAAAGACAAAAAACAACACACATACGCAGACGTACGTTGCTGTGGGGTATGTAGGGAGGCTCGGGGAGGTAGCCCCTGGCCTCACTGCGGAGGCTGTACACGGCCGAATGCTGCTGCTGTTCCTCCAGCTTCAGAGACTCGATCTCTGACTTGAGCTCCTTCAGCTGGTCCTGCAGGTGCTTACTCTTCTCCATGTACTCCAGCCTGGGGGGGGGGGGGGGGGGGGGAAGAGAGAGAGAGAGAGAGAGAGCGATAGTAAAAATGTGACTGAGAAAGAGAGGAGGGGAGGGGGCAACGTGCGACGAAAGGCAAAGGAAGGATTGCAGGGCTGAACAACACAAGGCCACACACGCACACACACCACACTGTCATGCGGGTCTCTCAAGAGACATGAGAGACGAGCCGGCCCCCAGCTCACCTCTCCCTCTCTATCTCCATGGACAGCCTCTTCATGTCGGAGTCCTTGAAGTCCAGCCTCATGGACTCGGGCTCGTAGGCCAGGTCTCCCGTCTCAGGGGGAGGCGGCGGGGTGGAGTACGCTGCTATGAGCTGGAACACACACATCCAGGTGGAGTTCAACAGTGTACGAGGGAGATTCGGTTTAGACTATATGCATGCTCCAGTCCCAGCTGCTATGTCTACAGTGTGTGTGTGTGTGGGGGGGGGGGGTGTTGGGTACCGGGTACGTGGTCTTGGTTATGTCCAGCAGCTTCTGCTTGGCTCTCCTCTCAGCATCCTTCGCCTCGTTCAGGTCCTGCTTCAAGTGGTCCGCCTCCTTCGACCTGGGGTGGCAAAAACAAGCCAATCAGAGGTTTGAGTCGTGTTTGCCCACTGTGAGGACAGCCCTTCTGAAACGAGGGGACAGGAGGGTGAAGGAGGGAGGAGCCTTCTGCGGACCTCCTCTCGGACTGCTCCACCAGTTTGACGGCCAGCTGCTCGGCCTCTCTCATCTTCTGCTCCATGAGCCTCTTCTCCTCCTTGGTCTTGAGGGCGGTGACTTCCAGCCTCTGCCTCTCCTGCTCCGCGTCGGCAGCCTTGTGGGCCAGCAGCTTGGCCTCCTCGGACGCTATGGTGGCCTTCTCCGCCAGCAGGTCAGCCGCCTCCTCCGAGCGCAGCTGGACAGGACACACACGCACAAAGACACACACAGACACACTTTTCCTTTAGTGCTGATACTGGTGCTGGCCCTGGTGATCTGCTACTTTCCACCTCCGCTAGGATGACCGGCTCATACCAGCGCCTCATTGGCCAGCCGAGCCTCGTCCTGCAGCTGGAACAGCCGGCGCTCCATCTCGTCCTTCGCTCGCTCCGCCTCCTCCCTCATCTGCTTCTCCCGAGCCAGGATCTGACGCTCCACCTAGCGGCAGGGAAGCCAATCACAGATGGGAATCAGCCTTCGATAAATCGATCCAAACCAGATGAATAACCACGGGATAGACTCTCTGGCTGAGAGCTGACCTTCTTCCTGGCCTTCTCCTCTTTAGCCTGAGCCTTCATCTGCTGCACCTCGATGGAGTCCACCTTCCTCCTCCGCATGAAGAGGTCATGGTTACCGATGCAGAGCTGCAGAATCTGCACGCACACACACACACTGTTTCTGCTGGTGTTTATCTACCATGGTGCACAAAATCTGTTTGATGTTCAGATCACGTTGACATGGAAAAATCTAATAACCAGTTTGTTGACTCTCAGCTGGGAGGAGTAGAATTTGAACACATCCATCTTCTTGTCCAGAGGCTTTATCGTGAACTGCAACAGGGGAGCACAGAGAGTTCAGCTGGTGGCACGCAGACACAGCTGTTGTGTATCTCCACTAATAGGATCTTACAGTTGAAATCCAGTACTAAACCAGAAGCTCACCTCTTTCTCGCTGTAGGAGATGTTGCGGATGCCGCTCCAGGTGAAGGACTTGTTGGGGTTCAGTTTGCTGTTGGGGCTGTAGATATGAAGACCTTGGGCAGCCACTCCCAGAAGCAGGTCAGTGTCCCTCTTGTTTTGCTACATGGCATCATTTGTTATTGGACCACATTCGATTTCCCATACCTTTACATTATCAGTCAATTAAGAACAAGGTACATAACAAACAATAGTAAACAGATTTATTACAAAGGGAACAAAAACTGCTGTTCAAGGACTTACAGTGATGGCAAAGTAGCTGACTCCATACATCTCCAGATCCTGAGCGATCTTCAGATAATCCATCTCAGCCTCATCCCTGGTGACAGAAATACAGCACTTAACATTCAACTCCACTCAGGTCCGTGGATTTCGTTTCTCATGCTGGTTGAGCTGTCAGTGAGCACTCGTACCTGGCGATGCCTCGGTGTTCAGCGTACCAGGCTGTGATCTTCTCCTCCCACATGTCTGCTGTCATCTGGTACTGCATCAGGACCTGCACACACCAAACACCGTTCGTGCACAGCTGACACTGGAAATGCCTCAGGCACCCGCAGGCACCCGCAAACACACACTACTTACACTTTTGGGCAGGAGCTCATCTTGGGCCAGGAACCCTGGCTTGTGGAAGTTTGGGTCATAGTCTCCATACTGTAGCAATAACAAAAGGACAGGTGTGTCATCCTTGCACTGCCGTCTATTAACATCAAACACCGAGGACAACTACAAACTTGAATATGCTGCGAAGCAACAGCTATGAATATGAATGACATAGTTAAAGAGATAAAAATCAATGAGAGACTTTGAGAACAGTACCAGTCTGGATGCAACACATAGTATGGGGAGGTCAGACTCTCTTACCTTGGCCTGAACTGCATAGGATGCGAGGAGGACAGAAGCTTCAGGGGAACAGAAAATCTCTTCATCTAAAATCTGTTTTTTCACCTGAGGAGAATCCAAGACAGGGAGTCAGTGTTGCAGAACACAGTGCAGCCATCAAACTTGAATTATGTCCTCAATAAATCTCTCTGACAAGAGCACAAATTCAGAGCGAGACTAAAGAAGTCTAAATACAAAAGAACACCTGGGCCATATTCAAAGCAATGAAGGAGTGGCTTCCTTAATAAAAATGATTGACAGGCAGGAGAAGGTGATGCTACCTGCAGAAAGAAAAGATGCTGAGTTATTTCCTGGACCAACTCCAGTTCCACCTTCTCTGGGAAAAACTTGGCCAGGAAATGAAACGTTATGGGCGAGTCCTTCGGAACCTCTTGATCTAGAACCTTAATTAAAAAACAAAGATTTGACGTTAACACACCGGTTTAGTTTCAACTGTAAAACAATGTACCGCTGCTCATCCTGGTCACTCACCCGTTTCTCTGTCTTAAGCCAAGCATACGTGTCCTTGACCATGTACCTGAGCCCAAAGAACCAGGTTTCCCTCAAGCCCACCGTGCGACACACCAGATCAAACAGGTCTTTCCCTTTCCACTTCACCTGAGAGCAGCGGACAATAAGTGGAAAGAGAGCAAGAGAGGGACATTTATATTGATCGCTAACGCTTTTGTTAGTTGTTATGACACTGATGCAGTTTTGGGCTGAAACAACTAGACTATTACCTCGCAGCTGAACTCCACTTCAGCATCCATAGTAATGACTTTAACCTTGAAAGTCTTTGGTTGTTTCTTTTTTAAGCCTAATATCGACATCTTGGCGTCTTGATTTTAGATGTGATACCTTTTGAAAACGCAACATAAAATCCATGATCACATTACCATAATTCTTGTGGCATCAACATCTACCAGTAAACGTTGTTTAACAGTTAGCTCTAGCTAAAAACACAGATACATGTTGCTGTGTTATTGTGGAATTTGCAAGGTACTGTAGATACGTTTAGGCCTACCAATCAGCAACATTTTAACAAAAATGTATATACAAAAGGACATTTGTCAGCTCATACATTTGCTGCTGTATCGCAGGGAGTGATTGCTAGCACACTTCTTATTTATAATGATTAGCACACAATTGTGCAGGATAGCTAGCTGGAAATAGATAGCTAACCAGTACTGTAAGCTGACCAGCTGTGTGCTAGGCTTTCTTGCTCTGCTTCTAGCTACAACAGTTGCTAAACCGGAAGGAATGATCATCTAACAATACCTTCTAATGTCGTTTTACTAGATGTAGTCCGTGTAGCGACCTGAAAAAAATAGTAAACTTTTTCGGGCCCAAGTCAAAGGACGACAGGCAGAAAAGGTCTGAGCCAATGGTTAGCAAGCTAGCAGTTAGCTAGCTAAATTAGCAAGCACTAGCTACCAAAATGCGATTATCCCAGGACTTTAAAACAAATCAAAAGCAAAGTAGAGGGATGAACAGAACTTTTTACAATCGTCCATAATGACAAACACGCCATTCAGAAAATTCAGATTCATACGCTACGGGTGTCAGACTGGACGGTAAGCAGGTTGCTAGCTAGCTAACAAACTGGCTAATGTAACGTGAGCTAGCTGGCATGTTTAGCTAAGACTTTCCAGAAACTATTGTTTTGACTCCAAAGTTGCTCGCTCAGCACTCTACAGGTGGGAACGTGAATTACATCGGCAGTGGTTACAAATCCGGCGCGTGCGCTTTGACAAGCTGAACATTGCACTCGCAATGCAATGTATTGCTAATGCAACTGGCCACGACTCTGTAAGCAAAATTCAAATACGACAGTTCTCTACAGTTGAAGAGTAATGTCAGTTACCAGAACGTTTGCGGAGGTGAAGAAAGTTATCTTATCTGCACACAGAAACACAGGAGCCGACGATAAAGTTGGCTTCTACGACACATGGGCAGATAATTATGACCAGGTAATGTGTAAACCTAAAATATTTCCAACTATAAAAACATGCACGTAACATTACCTCCTGCGTTAAATTAATCACCACGACCTTGCCAATGGTAGCTGTAAATAAACAGATTGAATGTATGTGCTTTGGTTCAGTGTTCAGGAAACGCTACACACAAAACAGCAAACCCTAGCGGCTGTCGTGGGTTACACTTGTGGAACCCCATACATTCCCAACAACGTAAACAAACGAAGGAAAGCAATCTTGTCGATTTATACCATGCGTGTGTGTGTGCACTTTTCGTTGTAATTCCCGATTTTCTAGGATGTTGGTATTCTGGACTACAGAGCTCCAAATCTTGCTGCAAATTGCCTGTCCTGTAGTTTCCATGGGGATCGAGAGGAGGCTGTAGTTTTGGATGTTGCTTGTGGGACTGGATTGGTCGCTGCACAGGAAAGTACACAACCGGACTTTCACTCAGTCAATAATCACAGAAATTGAAATGTGGTCACGCTCAGATACTATCCTTAAATATTCATACGTCACAATAATGAATAACCAAATGTCTCTTATATGTTTACTTATAAACAGATGAAGAAGATGGGCTTTGGTCATTTTGTGGGTGTTGATGGGAGCAAAGGCATGTTGGAGCTGGCGAGTAATACAGGGCTTTATCAGGACCTCAGGCACTGCACGCTCGGAGTGGAGTCATTGCCTGTCCAGTCAGGTATCCTATGCTTTGAACTGTCAACTCCATGTAAATATCAATTTATATTATTGATAATATAATTGTTTTAAATTAATTAATTAAGGTAATTACTGTGCTGGGATCCAAATGGTAATCCACTCACTTATCCTGTATTATCAGCCCTCAGTGTTGCCTTTTCTCATTATATTCTTCTCTCAATGTCTCACCATCTTCTCCTGTAGGTTCGTTTGATCTAGTTGTGATTGTCGGAGCTCTGAGTGTTGGTCAGGTACCTGTAGTTGTGGTGAGAGAGCTTTGCCAGGCTGCCAAACCAGGTAAAGGCTAATCTGTTTCAGTATAATGAATAAGGCTTGACAACTACATACAAATATGAGCAAACCCACATACCTTCTGCTACCTGTTCCCAGGGGGCTATGTTTGCATGACAACCAGAGGTAACCACGACAACGTGGATTACAAGGCATCCCTGGAGCGTGAGCTGGATCTCATGGAAGTGGAGGGACTCTGGTGTCGAGTGATGGTCACAGAGGTTGAGAACTGGGAGAGAGCAGTTTCCGATCAGGAGGATGGATACATACCTGGAGCAGTATACCTGTATCAGAGGTCACTACGGCAACGGAGCACATCATCATCATCACCACCAAAGTGACTATGCATCTGCAGGACATATAATAAGCTGTTTGTTTGTGCAGGAAACAATTGATTTTGTTGGTGTAATCCTCTATTTAGGTTTCTACAGACCCTACTACCACAAAGTCCTGTTCACACCCTAGATTTGCAGTGCTGTCTGATCAAACTGTGGTAGGAAGGTCTGGGGCAGTTGAGACAATGACAAGGCTAACCAGTTGTGACTCTAGATGACTGTTTATTTTGATTTTACTCAAAATTAACCACTAGGTTGCAGTATTTACCTGGCAGTTAGGAATACCTTTGGGTCTTACTCTGAAAAGGGACTATATCACGACAGAAGCAACTGAAAATCTTGAACAAGCTCAACAGATGCGTCAGTCTTGTTTGCCTGTGACGTTGTTGCTAAATTTGGACTGGATCTTTACATTCAATTGTCTGAGACTCTTTAACCTGACATCATCCTTCCCTCTGCCTGCTCATGTAGTGATCTCACCCCTGCTAGCCATGACTGATACACACACGCACACACACACACACACATACACAGACCAACATCGTTCAAGTTCATGTCAAGAACATATTATTGTCACATACACACTTTAACACTTCAGACACACGCACATATATACTGTTATCATACAAGTCAGTGCCACATCAATGTATTGAACATCTTTCATGGCATTCTTTTAACAACATGGTTAGAGAAGACCTGAACATTCTATCCGATAAACACAGAATCTGTCACAGTTCAGGAGATTACTACAGGAGAGGCTACCTTGGAGATGTAGTAATCTCATCACCCACATATCCTATGTCAGCCTTTGAAAGACTTTATATTGACATTTGTATGTTGATACATCTTGTTAAGACTCCATGTACCTTACAAACAGCTCTGTATTTAAGTTGATGTTTTAATCACGAGTCATTGTGAGCCTATTTGTGAGCCTATTTGTGTCCAATGTTCATGTATTATACTATTTTAATTGGAGACATTTTTTGATTCCTATTTGATCATTATTTGGAGTTTACGTAAATAAATAAAAAATCCCCCTAAAGAGCATAATTGATTTTCTTTCTTTTTAAAATCATTGCATCTGGACCAGCAAACACACTACAATATTCTACACTTGGAAAAATAAGATGCAGATGAAAGTAAACCAATCCAGGAAAATCACATGGTCTGGACTAAGTGAAACTCAATTTGAATAATTCACAAACACACCTTGTTTCTGTTCTCTCTCACTGCCAGTCTGCCTGAGCTCGCTCTCTGTCAAACCGGTTTATCTGGTGGCTTCTAAGTATGAATGGTGACGTTGGAGGTAATGGCTTTTTTCAGACCACACATACAAACCAGAGAACGGCCATTTTCCTAACTCTATAAGCAGTCCATACCAGTGTCCATTTTACGATACAAAAACAAACAGAACACTTTCCTTATATCTTTACTGTAAAAGTATCAAAGAGCTTTAACATAAATATACAGCTACAACATCAACGTAACATATTTACATCAAATTACAAAACCTTTTGTGTAGTTCATCTAAAGTGTATTACAAAGTTATAGTAAAAAGACAAAACATGCAACCTCTTTCAGTGCAAAATAGACTAAATCCTTCATCTATTATAATGATCCACTCCATATGAAAAGTGATCATAGAGCAAAAACAACATTGCATATTATTAGTATTTGCATAATATTTTGTATCATACTTCAATGTCTCTGAGTGTGTGTTTGTGTGCACGTGCCTGTGCTCTCATATGTATGTTTTTCCTGCATCTGAAGATTCCTGAAGATTAGACTTGGCTGACTCTGCAAAACTCTCCTCAGACACAACTTGTTTCAGCTGCTCAGACTTTGTAGACGCCACTTCACTCAGCTCTGACCTACTGGAACCTAGTCTCTGCATCTGAGACTTTGTGGACGGTGCCTTACTCCCTCCTGAGCCCCAAGACCCTAGCGGGACCTCCTGTCCAGCCACAGAAGGTGCTACCGCCCAGGGAGGCTGCTTGTACATCAGTCCCCTGGTCGGAGACATTGTGGGGGCTCTCCTGCTGCGTTGTGAGGCTGTCTGGCTGGATCCTCCAGTGGACGAGCGGACCACAAGGTAACGCACTGAGGGGCTCTTGTCTTCCTCGTCATCCTTCCGGGGTAAGGAGGTGAAGATGAATAATCCCCCTCCCAAGATGAGGAGGATGGCTGCTCCGAAGCCCATGTACAGACACGCCCCCAACTCCCTCCTCTCCGTGTCCGTGGCGACGCTGTAGAACTGTCGGACAACCGTGCCGGCCGTCCAGGACGTAGGGATCAGACACAGCAGCCCGGTCACCGCTAACGTGACTCCTGCCGCCAAGGAAACCTTGACCTTAGCCTTGCCTGCTGCTTCATCCAGGAAGCGAGTGCATTTCCCGCCGACAAAGGCCAATAGGAGTCCCACGGCGCCGATGACGATAGCAAAGGAGATGAGGGCGCGGGCGGCCTGGAGGTCGGAGCTTAAAGCCAGCATGGAGTCGTAGGGCTTACACTGGACTACACCCGTGCTCTGGCTCGCACACGTCATCCAGATGCCCTCCCAGATGATCACCGCAGTGATTATGTTGCTGCCCACGAAGGCTGTGACCCGCCAGAAGGGAAGCACACTGGTGACAATGACCAGGCCCCAGCCCAGCAGGCTCAGGGCGCTGGCCACCATTTGCGTCCCTAGAGAGACCATGGTGGAACAGGTTGCTTGGTTCTGTCTGCACCCTCTGGTCCTGTTTTGTGTCTCTCAGGCTGTAAGAGGACTTGCTGGTCCAACCCTGGCTCCTGTTCCTCACTCAAGTCGACGTGCCAGTTGTCCAGTCAGCTTTGTTTTGTTCCAATCTCACCACTCCTGTCAACATATCATCAGTGTACAATTGACCTTAGTCCTTCTCTATGCACTCATCTAATGCTACCTGATTGCAGTTGTGCACCTGGATTGCCTACTGGTATCTGTTTACTGACAGCATTCCCTGCTCACTCTCCTTTGCTCTCTCTCTCTCTCTCTCTCTCTCTCTCTCTCTCTCTCTCTCTCTCTCTCTCTCTCTCTCTGTCTCTCTGTCCCCCCCCCTCTCTCTCTCCCTCGCTCTCTCTCCCTCTCTCTCTCTCTCTCTCTCTCTCTCTCTCTCTCTCTCTCTCTCGTTCCCCTCTCTACTTATTTTTCTCTCTGTATTTTTCTCACTTCCACTCTCTCTCACTTGCAGTGATCTAGGTATACTACACCTTTCTAGTGAGAGAAAGAAAGAGAGAGATGGTGGGAGGGTCAGGACTAACTGTGTGTGTCTTTGACAGCTGTGACATCATCACCTTCTGTCCCAGTTAAGCAAGATTCTTTGTCAGTAGAAAAAGTTGTCTCCTTGTTTTGTAGACACTATAAAATCTTCGCATAGAGAATTCGAAAAAAAGTTAGATATTAAAGCAGAAAGGTGGGCTGATACACTGATCTTGCTGTCTTTTTAATGGAGGATAACATTTTATTTTATAAATCTATCCATCTAGTTTGGTTACAACTGTTATTTGTGGATTTCAAAATGTGTTTGGGAGTGTAGTATAATGCGTCAGTGTGTGTGTGTGTTTGTGTGTATGTCTGCGTGTGTGTGTAATAAGATATCCTGAGAAGTCCATTTATTCAAACAAAAGAGAATTCTCTGTGAAACCAGTTTGAAACCGTATGCCCCCACACCATCCTCCCTGTTGAACATCCCTTTTCAGCTTTACAACCCCGTCGTTTTTTAATCCCACTCTTCTTTGATGTTTTGATGTAAGGAGACCTTGTGTGTGGAAAAACTCAGTCTGTTCAATAATGTCTCCTTTCATTAGGAAAGCCTTTCAACAAGAAACACACATTTCTAACTGAACATGACAGTGTTTATGTTGTGTTTGAGGTGATCTATATCTTCTCAGCTGGACATGAAAAGAGAAGCCACCATGTTTATACTGAAAACAGAGTCGATGATGTAACTTTTTAAAAGATAAACATTCTGTTTCAATTTTCCTTACCTGTGTTTAGCCCGCACATATAGATATAGGTATGTTGATCAGTAATGAATGATGCTATGCAAAAATTTGTATAAACTTGTTCTGTTACACTCACACAGACACACATACCTTATTGTGACATTGTTCTTGCAGTGTGTCACATGTCCTAGTTACATGACCTGTTAGTACAGATTCCTTCATATGTAAATACTCGTAAACAGCCCAATGACTTCCTCCGGTATTTATCACCCATTGGTGAGCCTTCATAAACAAACTCATTCACATCAAAATACAAGAAATTCATATGAAAGCTTAGGTCTGTCTTTCATAAACATTTATTTGCAGTAATGATGTCTGTGTTTTAGTAAAGCAGCATATGATATACCATGTTGAGTATGTTACAGAAAATCGACACACAAAAACAAACAGTACGCCCACCAATAAACAAATACGAAGACCACTGATGAAGTGCTTGTCTGAATCATGAACTATTATTGTCATTTTTGCAACTTCCTTGGAACAAGTTCCACAAAGAATGTAAAAACATACCACATATGATTCCACTCAAATACTCACAAACCCACATTTACATAGACATCTTTGTCAGTTACACCAGTTAAAAGAAAGGACCCAAGTAGTGACTAAGCCGGAGCTCTTCCCCACGGTAAGTCCAACTGATTTATTCCTCACACATAGGCTTTGGTACTGGGAGAAGAACTGGCTTTGCCGTACTTCACATTGTATTCATTCTCATCTCTGGGGGGACAGGAGCTGCACAGGAGCGCTCCACCCAGGAGAAGAAGACCCGCGGTCCCCCAGCCGATGTAGAGAGAGGCCCCCAGCTCCCTCTTCTGACCACTGGAAATTAAGGGGTTGTAGAAGTCACGGATGATGGTATTGGCTGTCCAACACACGGGAACCAAAACCAGTAGCCCTGCGATGAGAAAGAGAATGCCACTGCTAATGGCCACCTTGGCTTTGCTTGTCTCGTTTTCCACAAAGTTGGTGCACTTCCCTCCTGCAATGCCCAGCAGGGTCCCAAACACGCCAGCTATGATGGCCACGATGGTCAGTGCCCTGGCAGCCTGCAGGTCCTTAGGCAAGGCAAGGAGGGAGTCGTAGATCTTGCATTGCATCTGGCCAGTACTCTGGGTGATACAGTTCATCCACAAGCCTTCCCAGACCACCTGTGAGGTGACAATGTTGGCTCCGATGAAAGCAGTGACCTTCCAAGTGGGGAGAGCACAGATGATTATGCTTCCCAGGAAGCCAATGACGGCCAATGAAAGGCCCAGAATCTGTTTCCCTGCCGACACCATGTTAAGGATCTACAGATGTTTTCGCTGGTGACTTGTTGTATCGTCCTCCTAGTCCAAAGATGAGATTGACAATGCCTCACTCCTGCATACAGTATACACAGTCCTTGGTTTCATTGTGTAAGTTGTTGAAATATGGGGAAGGGTTTTTTCCATCGCTCTCTGTCTGTAAAACTGGTTTCTTATGTTAACTAACCTTGCAACATCACTGACAAGATTTCCCCCTTACTCATACACAGTCAGGTAAAAACACACACAAATACAAACACACCATTTGTTAGTCAATGAAGACTAGGAAGTTTCAGTTTAATCAGAAACATATTAATCAAACACTGTACTTCAAACTATTGCATTGTGTCTTATGATTTTACTTATGACAAGATCATAAGTTATTGGCTACATTATTATACAGTAAAACTTCTGCTATACATTGTCATATCTTCAAAAATCTATGTTTTTACATTAAGTGTATACATATGTACTGGATCAGTTTGTCATCAAAATCATCTCATGTATCAATACAAATAGCTAACTCACATGATAGTTTATGCAGGTTTATTTATTAAAAATAAATATTGTCCTGTGAGGAGGCCCACGTTATGTGGTGGGCTGAGCCCATCTCCCTCCTGAGGATGCTACAAAGAAGTCACAGTAAAGAAATACAGCATGCTTAGATTACACATATTACTCTGGCATTTTTTCGATAGATAAAGTCAATTGATCAAATATGTACGAGTATTATACATTTCATTAAAATCTTATCCCAGTTCTTTGTAAATCTTTCACAGCCCCCATGACATGCCGTTTAATCAAGCTAATTGTTTACTTTGATGGCCTGTCCAGTAGTTTGGATTCCACCCTCTGGCTCATGGAGCCACACATGTACAGAGGGCTGAGTGTGCAAAGCAGACAACCATAAGCATCTGCTAATCCAGTGTTCATCTAAAATCCCCATGGTCCTTCAGCGATTCCCTGCGTCTTAGCAGGGAAATGAGCTGCACAGCATCCCCCCTCCGATGATGAGCAGAGCTCCAGACACCCATCCAACGTAGATGGAGGCCCCCAGCTCCCCTTTGCGCCCATCGGTGACCAGGGGGTTGTAGAACCCAGTGATTATGGAATGGGCCGACCAGCAGACAGGAATTTCACAGAGGACCCCAGCTGCTATGAACACCACACCTGCCGCAATGCCAATCTTGGACTTCCGTGGCGAGTCATAACTCAGGAAGTTGGTGCAGTTGGCCCCGACTACAGTCAGACCGATTGCAACCACGCCGACAGCAATGGAGAAACAGATGAGAGCTCTGGCAGCCTGTAACTCCTGGGTCAAGGCTAGCAGGGAGTCGTAGACCTTGCATTGCATGTGGCCTGTACTCTGCAGGACACAGTTCATCCATAAACCTTCCCAAAACACCTGGGCTGTGATAATGTTGGCTCCAATAAAGGCAGTCACCTTCCACATGGGCAGGGCACAGATGAGGATGGTGCCCAGGAAACCAATGAAGGCCAAGATGAAGGAAAGAATCTGTCTACCCATTCTTTTTAAAGACAAGTTTGAGAGTCAATTATTTTACTACAAAACGACATGATCCACAAAAACACTGATCCCACGTACCGAAATCAGCGTTATTTCCAAAAAGGGAAATTCTAAAAGTCCGTGGGAGCATTACGCGAACTGTTCCGTTTTCTTCCTTTTCCACACTGCAGGTATTGAAGGACTGGGAGGAGACTTGACTGTTCAGCGACTCGGGTTTCCTGCTTGTCCTGATTCTTTTTGCACAGCGTTGGGGCGTGTTTCCACAAATGGTCAATGCAATCCCCCCAAAGAAAACAATTCTCCCCTATTCCAATATTTCTGGGCATTGAAACTAGCGGCAAAAATGACGCAACCATGTGCACGCAAATCTACACGCACCGCATTATCAGGGGTAGTAAAAACGACAACACGCTGTATTATAGAAAAGTAACACATTTATTGAAGCAATACAATAAAATAAAATACATTCAGATTAAAACATTTTAAAATCCATGTTTTACTTTGGGTTGAACGAGTTGAGAAATCTCACTGATTAACCCTTCACTGCAGAATCGTTGAGTTCCATCTTATCAAACGTAGGCGCCTCCGTTGGCTGCAGATCGCGGTGCTGAATATTTGGCGGTGTATCGTCCCTCCTCGTTCTTAGGACACTGGCAGCAGAGCAGGGCGCCACCGATTAGCAGGAGACCAGCTGAACCCCAGCCGATGAACAGTGATGCCCCCAGCTCTCTCCTCTGGGCGTCAAGCATCATGGGGTTGTAAAAGTCCCTGATGACGGTGTTGGCGGACCAGGACACAGGGATTAAGACCAGTACCCCTGCGACGATGAAGACGACTCCTGCAGCAATGGCAACTTTTGCTTTTGCCTCCTCATCTTCAATGCAGTTGGTGCACTTCCCACCAGCCATGGCGAGGAAGATCCCCATGAAGGCCACCAGAATGGAGATAACGACCAAAGCTCTAGCTGCCTGCAGGTCCTGGGGCAAGGCCAGCATGGAGTCGTAGACCTTACACTGCATCTGGCCTGTACTCTGCTGCACGCAGTTCATCCACAGACCCTCCCAGAAGATCTGTGCGGTCACAATGTTGTTCCCAACGAAGGCTGTCACTTTCCACATGGGTAGTGCGCAGATGACGATGTCTCCAATCCAACCGATAATTGCCAGGGCGATGCCCAAGAGTTGGAACCCAGCGTTGGCCATAATGGTGGATGACTGAAAACTTGAATACCCAAAATAAAATCAACACCCGACTGTGGTAAGCAACAGGGAAGCACAATGATTCCGAATGGGAAAGTGTTATATATATGGCCTACCCACGTGTTCGGGATTAATTAGTTATATTGAGAACATCTGTGAGGACCCTAATTAGAGATAAGGAAACACAAAACTGGGTGCAGTTACACGCCTTTTTAACACGTATTTTGGCTACAAAATAGTAGGCCTACTACCTGTAATAGGCTCTCAGATCATAAATAGAACTTATAATGGTCTCACACTTTCCAACAATTGACAAGCTAATTGTAGGTTTAGGACACAATTAGCTTATCAGGACAATGCATTTGTGGAGATCCAATTAAGATTTTGAGTCGAATTTGTGTGAAATCCGATGGTTGTAGAAGGTTTAAGTGAAAAACAACCAACAACAATTCTCCCCTATTCCAATATTTCTGGCCATTGAAACGAGCAGCTACAATGACGCAACCATGTGAATGTAAATCTTCCGCGCATTATCAGGGGTAGTTTAGTTCAAGTTCAAGATCAAGTTCAAGTCTTTTATTGTCAGATGCACAGAACAACAGTCAGACTGGCCACTGAAATTCTTAGGACAAGACAACTCAAAGCAACCTGGCATAACATAAGTACTCAGAACATAAATTACACCTATGATAAGCAAAGTATAATAAACCTAAATAAACAATACAGTATACTAAACCTCTAATACACAACCTATACCAACCTTAGATCTATACTAACCTAAAGACAAGTGGGGTAACAATTAGTGCAATATTGCTGATAGTGCAACCAGTAGCTGTAAGTGACAGTGTGTAAAGTGGCTAGTGAGAAAGTGGCGAGTGTATCAATGTCCATTCAGAAGCATGATGGCGCTTGGAAAGAAACTATTCTCCAGTCTACGTGTGCGAGAATGAATGCTTCGGTATCGCCTGCCAGAAGGCAAGGGGTAAAAAGACTGAAGGATGGGTGGTGACAGTCTCTTAAAATCCTGCCAGCTTTCCTGAGGCATCGTGTGTGGTAGGTGTCCTGTAGGGCTGGGAGCTTCCTGCCGATGATCTCAGCAGACCTGACCACACTGCATAGGCCCTTGCGGTCCCGGTCTGTGTAGCTCCCATACCACACTGATGCAACCAGTCAGTATGCTCTCTATAGTGCATCTGTAGACGTTTGTGAGGATGACTGAGTCCATGCCAAACGTCAGTCTCCGGAAGAGGCGTTTGCGGGCCGCTTTGACCACCTCAAGGAATCTGAAGCAGCTGACCTTTTCCACTTCGGATCAGTTAATGTGTAGAGGTGCATGCTCATCCTCCTGCCCTCCGAGTCCACAATCTCCCTAATCTTGCTGACATTGAGAGGTAATTGCCTGAGACCATGTCAGGGTATCAACCTCCTCTCTGTAGGCTGACTAGTCACTGTCAGATGAGGCCCACAATGGTTTTATCAGCAAACTTAAGGAGGTTGGAACCGTGCTTTGCCGCACAGTCATGTTTGAACAAGGAGAACAGGAGAGGGCTGAGCACACAGCCCTGGGGGGTGCCTGTGTTGGTGATCAGTGTGGATGAGGTGCGGTCACCCTTCGCACCACCTGTGGCCTCCCCGTCAGGAAGTTGAAGATCCACTTGCACAGGGAGGTGCCAAGTCCCAGGTCCACAAGCTTGGAGGGGATGATGGCATTGAATGCTGTAGTCAATGAACAGCATCACATACGTATTCCCTTTGTTTAAAATAAATCAAGACAACGCTGCATTATAGAAAAGTAACACATTTATTGAAGCAATACCATTAAATAAAATACATTCAGATTAAAACATTTTAAAATCCATGGGTTACTTTGGGTTGAACGAGTAGTGAGAAATCTCACTGATTAACCCTTCACTGCAGAATCGTTGAGTTCCATCTTATCAAACGTAGGCACCTCCGCTGGCTGCAGATCGCGGTGCTGAATATTTGGCGGTGTATCGTCCCTCCTCATTCTTAGGACACTGGCAGCAGAGCAGGGCGCCACCGATTAGCAGGAGACCAGCTGAACCCCAGCCGATGAACAGTGATGCCCCCAGCTCCCTCCTCTGGGCGTCAAGCATCATGGGGTTGTAAAAGTCCCTGATGACGGTGTTGGCGGACCAGGACACAGGGATTAAGACCAGTACCCCTGCGACGATGAAGACGACTCCTGCAGCAATGGCAACTTTTGCTTTTGCCTCCTCATCTTCAATGCAGTTGGTGCACTTCCCACCAGCCATGGCGAGGAAGATCCCCATGAAGGCCACCAGAATGGAGATAACGACCAAAGCTCTAGCTGCCTGCAGGTCCTGGGGCAAGGCCAGCATGGAGTCGTAGACCTTACACTGCATCTGGCCTGTACTCTGCTGCACGCAGGTCATCCACAGACCCTCCCAGAAGATCTGTGCGGTCACAATGTTGTTCCCAACGAATGCCGTCACTTTCCACATGGGTAGTGCGCAGATGACGATGTCTCCAATCCAACCGATAATTGCCAGGGCGATGCCCAAGAGTTGGAACCCAGCGTTGGCCATAATGGTGGATGACTGAAAACTTGAATACCCAAAATAAAATCAACACCCGACTGTGGTAAGCAACAGGGAAGCACAATGATTCCGAATGGGAAAGTGTTATATATATGGCCTACCCACGTGTTCGGGAGTAATTAGTTATATTGAGAACACCTGTTCTCAATAATAAGTTAATTATAGATGAGGAAACACACAGCTAGGTGCAGTTACATGCTTTTTACTTATTGGCTCCAAAATAGTAGGACATTTTTAAACAAAATTGAACTAATAATGGTCCCACATTTTCCAACAATCAACATGCTAATTGCAGTTTCAGAACACAATTAGCGTAGCCCTGTTTGTGGAGATCCAATCAAGATTTTAAGTCAAATTTGTCGAACAGAACATCTTTTATGTGTTCCATATTTGCCACATAAGCAAGTTCTAAACTAAAAAAAAAGAGTGAAAACAACATTTCGAAATCCCATTTGATAAAGTAGTAACTGTTGCAACGAGGCTACAATTTTTATCTGGACATGAGCCTTGCACATTCCAGTGCTTCTTCGTTGGATTTCGCCATAGATCACAGCTGTTGGTGTGAAATCCGGGGGTTGTGGGAGGTTTACGGGGAACTTGATGGATGTGATCTCCTAGTAACGAAGTCAAAAAGCACTCATGAAGGGGGCTTACAGGGGGTTGCGTTTATAAAGCTATCCAGCGCAAGGGGCCTTATTCTGCGAGCTCTTGAAGGCTGAAATCAAAAGACCGGGGCAACAGTAGACAGCGATGGCATCTTTAGGGCTGCAGATTCTGGGAGTTGGGCTTGCAGTTCTCGGCTGGATTGGAAACATCCTCATTTGCATCCTGCCCATGTGGAAAGTATCGGCGTTCATCGGCAACAATATAGTGGTGGCGCAGACCATCTGGGAAGGACTGTGGATGACGTGCGTAGTGCAGAGCACTGGTCAGATGCAGTGTAAAGTCTATGACTCTCTCCTAGCTTTGCCTCCGGACCTACAGGCTGCTCGGGCCATGGTGGTCATTGCTATTCTGGTCTCTCTGTTCGGCGTGCTACTGTCGGTGGTCGGGGGTAAATGTACCACCTGCATTGGGGATCAAGTCGCCAAGGCCCGGGTCGTTATCTCCGCGGGTGTTTTCTTCATCGTGAGTGGGTCATTGTGTCTAGTCACGGTGTGCCTGCCTGCCAATGCCATCATAAAGGACTTCTACAACCCCATGATCCCAGACGTGCAGAGGAGAGAGCTGGGTGCGTCCCTATACATAGGATGGGGTGCATCCGGGATGCTGCTTATCGGGGGCGCGCTTCTGTGCTGTCAGTGCCCATCGAAGGGGGACCGCTATGGAGCAAAGTACACCGCACCGAAGTCCACTGCGTCAGGGAAAGAATTTGTGTGATTTTCTTTTTGTCTTAATTTTTTACTTTTAAAACATGATTTCTCAATTCAATGTGTTGGATCCCATGTGAATGTTATGCGAAATGTTTTATTCCGTTTTCGAGTAAACTAGACTAGCCCTAACATTTTCTGAACAATACTGAACTAGTTCTGTTTTTCTTTTCTCTGGAATCTTAGTTTTGTACAGTAGCACTTAAAACAACTTAAACACTTATAAGCGCTCGTGTTAGCTGTCGTTTATTTTTATACTAAATAAAAGCCTTTGATCAGCCTTTTTATAAGAACATTGTTTTTTTATGTGTTCCTTATACAGTGAAAATACCGTATGGACAGAGTTGTCAATCTCAAAACAAATAAGTCACATAATATTTTATAGATGTTTTTACATAAAGGCAAGCACGAAAATGTATGGTGTATGGTGTGCAAGCCAGTCACCTGACCATACATTACATTTGCATAATGAACAGATGCACACTCAGGAGACAAAATGCGTTTCTTAGCAACATGTTTCCATGCGACGGAGTGTGTTGTCTCAGAATGTGACATCTGTTTTATTCAAGGCAGAGACTTTAAATTATAGTTTTGGCTCACTTGGCTTAACTGGGCCAAGAGCCCAACGGTTGAGAACCTCTTCTGAAGAAATCCTAGAGCAACTTTCTTTTGTCAACTGAATAACAGAAACACAACTTCAGCCCAAATAGTGTGCAGAATAAAACATTTACAATAACAAAAGCCTAGACATGTTCACCTTTATTTATTGAAATTACAAACAAACAACAGATTTGTGCAGAAAATACATGTATTGGCCAACATCTGCAATATACCAGGAACATACACACGATTTAGTTAGGCCTATCATGATTATTTTACACAGTAAATTTGAGAAAACCTAATTGTTGTAATGGTATATTTCATAAGTCACATCATATTTTTCATACAATGCATTTCATGGGTTGGAAAAGTTGGAACAGTCAAATCATTAACTGCAAATGTACAGCATTCCCCACTACTAATCAACGAGTTGCACATCAAATACTATTGTGCAGTCTAAGAAGAACCTTATGAGCAGTGCAGTTAGTACATGCACCTCTCCACACATTACATTGAACATGCCAGGATTTGGAATCCATAGAGACTCACTCAAACATAGTTCATGGGAAGGGAGGCTGCTCTAACCGGGGCAAATTTGGCTCCTCCGTACATTTGGTTTTCCTTAGGGGGGCAGTTCTGGCAGAGCAGCCCCCCTCCCAGCAGCAGGAGTCCTGCGGACCCCCACCCTATATAGAGCGCTGCCCCCAGCTCTCTCCTCTGAGCCTCTATCAACAGAGGGTTGTAGAAGTCTCGAATGACCGCGTGGGCAGACCATGACACTGGGATGATGATGAGGAAAGCCCCGATGATGAAGATGACCCCAGAGACAATGCAGGCTTTGGCTTTGGCGTTCTCGTCCTCTATACAATTGGTGCACTTCCCTCCGGCGATGGCCATCAAGACTCCAAACACTCCAACCATCACTGAGATGATGACCATGGCTCTGGCTGCCTGCAGGTCCTGGGGCAAGGCCAACATGGAGTCGTATATCTTACACTGCATCTGGCCTGTGCTCTGGACCACACAGGTCATCCACAGACCTTCCCAGATCACCTGGGCGGTGACTATGTTGGCTCCTACGAAGGCAGTGACTCTCCACATGGGCAGGGCGCAGGTGATGATGGTGCCCAGCCAGCCGACCAAGGCTAGAAGCACACCCATGATCTGAAGGCCCTGGGATGCCATGCTGATCCTTGCTGTTGCTGCTCAGAGACAAGTAAAGTATTTAGGGCACCTGCTCGTTTCTCCACCGCACAGACAATTATGAACAATCGTGTTTGTGGGCCGAGTAGACTTCAGTCAAGACAACCTCTGAAGTATTCTCAGTCTCTCACACAGACAACAGATGGAGGCTGTCGTTTGTTCCTTTTCCGTCAGACTGGACTGATAGAGGTTATTCCTCCTGGGTTGGGATCCTGAGGGTTTGTGGCTGAGATATCTTGTTATAGAGCTGCAGACTTTCGAGGGTGGGGTTTCTGTGCTCCTAAACAAAGAGGGGAAAGCTGACATAGGATATGCCTTGTTTTCTCTCTCGGGTTATTGTTCGCTGTGGCATAAACTGAGGGATCATCAACATCGTTCTCCTCTGCTCAGTGTCTGTTAGAAACACCCGCACACACTGCACAAGTGCAAAAACAGAGCACACACATACAATGGTGCTTCAAAGGCATCAAAAACATACATCTCATTAGCCTGATTGTCTATGGAACTCTATTTTAGGTTAATACAGTTACAAGCGTCAGCTGTACCATGTTTGTGCTGCAGGGGGCAAAATAGACAACTAAGGAGATAACCTCATTTGAGCACGTTCACCTGAACACCTGTTCAGGGGCAGGCCTGCTTTTGCTCCTACCTCTTCAGTTCAAATAATGGCAACACCCCTGGGGCTAAGTGCCGTTGCGAAGTGAATCAGTGAATGTCAGTGAATTTGTGTAGTTTTGCATTTTAGCATTAGTAGGCCTACCCTACCTGTTTAGAGACAAATAACAAGTTCCCCACAGTGAAAAGAAAAGCAACAGAAACAGAAAACCTTAATTAGTTGCATTCTTGCATGGTTGCTTATTCCAATCCTTTTATATTTGTTTAAAAAAACGGTTGAGATTGACAGTTGACACTGAACGTAATTTCAGTAGTGTTGATTGCACTAGTATACTCCGGGCCAATTCATGTTCTTTATAAGTGGCCTATAAATCGTTATCTATGACGGTGAATCCGGCGCATCCCGATTGTCCAACCAACATAAGGCTTCTTAACAATGGACATCTGTACGGGACAGTAACTTTGTATTCATTTATTTAGTTTGCGTCTTGTGCAATGTTTTGTTGAATGTTTTTAGTTCACACTGTGCGAACACAGACGGTATCTGCCACAGCCAAATGATAGGTGTCTGTGACATTTCTATCCCACAATAAACAAATGTCTAATTGACGGCATTTTACATTTTACATTCTACATAACAGCAACTAAATTCGTTTCTAGTCTGCAAAATGGTGCAATTCAAAACACCTCTATTGATCATCGTTTTGCACCCAAACCGGTTTTTAAGCCAAGCAACAAGCCGTTGCTCCATCGCACTGCCACACCTAGACCTGATCTGGAAGAAAAGAAAATTGATCCTTCTCAAGTTCTCATGCACTTGTGGCAAACAGGGCCTTGGTTTCTTATAAAATCCTATTACACGACAGTATCTGGTCATGTTGAAACAGTTGGAGATTCGATTCTCTTACTAAACAATCTCAAAGAATTGATATTCATATACACTTTCAAACTGAATCACAAACGCATTCACATATAAAAATAAAAAGTATTTATTAATAGTTGTGTGTTGTAAAAAGAAAACAATCCTCATAAGGTAAGATTACACAATTAGGATAAACAGTGAAAAGTACAAAACACAGAAACATTTATTTACATACACACCTTACAACATGTCAAAAATAATTATATACCAGTACATAACTGAAGACAAAACATTCAGTTCTTTTTTTTTAGGCGTGGCTCATGTAACTTTTACTCAACCCACAAACTCAGAGTTTTTCATTGCAAAGCTCCCCTAAAAAATACATCCCCCTATCAAGCAGTGTTGGATTTGACTGCCCCAATACACAGTTCTGCCTGATCTCAGCTGTACACAAAGACAGACCTCAGTAGTCTTTGTCCATTCACACATAGTCCTTTCCAGATGCAGGTGCCGAGCTCTCAGACCTGGGTCCTGACCTGGGAGCCGCCTTATATCTGGCGTTGTAGGACATCTTATCCTCTTTGGGAGGGCAGTTGCAGCACAGCAGGCCACCTCCGATGAGCATGAGAGCGGCGGCCCCCCACCCAATGTAGAGCGCAGCCCCGAGCTCTCTCTTCTGGGAGCTGACCAGGAGCGGGTTGTAGAAGTCCTGGATGACGGTGTTGGCTGTCCAGCAGACGGGGATCAGACAGAGCACTCCGGCCACAATGAACGTCACCCCAGAGGCTACACCCACTTTAGCCTTGGACGCCTCGTCCTCAACGCAGTTGGTGCACTTCCCTCCGGCCACGGACAGCAGGATGCCCATGATGCCCACCACGATGGAGAGGATGGTCAAGGCTCTTGCCGCCTGGAGGTCAGAGCTGAGGGCCAGCATGGAGTCGTAGATTTTACACTGCATCTGGCCTGTGCTCTGCACCACACAGTTCATCCAGATGCCCTCCCAGATGGTCTGCGAGGTGACGATGTTGCTGCCGATGAAGGCTGACACACGCCACATGGGCATGGCGCACACTATTATGGCTCCAATCCAGCCTATGAGCCCCAGGGCTGTACCCAGCATCTGCATCCCAGCGGACACCATCTTGGATTAGTTGTTGTTTCTTTGTTTTGGTTAAAATCAAGTCCAGTCGGTCTGTGTCCTTTATCTTCTCTCTCTCTCTCTTGTGACGTAGGCCTGGCAGTTCTTTGTCTCCCTCACTGTAAGCTGAAGAAAATTTGTACTTTTGTGGATGTGTTTGCTTCTCTTGTCTGTCTACAAATGGGGGAGGACTAATAGCAGAGCAGGTACTTATGGCTTCTTCTGATAAGGGGAGGGCTTGTAGGAAAAACACCTCACCACCACCAACCTGCTAGTCAGGTATCACCCCTCCCTGCCTCTGCCTCTGCCTCCTTCTCGCTCACCCTCCCCCACCTGTCACCCTCAGTCATATTATTCATTAACAGGACAGGCATTTTCATGTATTTTTTAGCTTTTGTAACACATCGAATGAGTATGTTCTCCTTTCAGATAAACAATGTTTATAAAATGTAATTTATAACAGTAACATTACTCTCCTCTTCAATCTACTTCTCCCTGCCCCTCCCCCATCTGGTTTGTCTCAGTTGGTGGGTGGGGGTTGAGGGGTTGGGGGTTAGACTAGCAGAAACTGTCTTCCAAATTCCAGTGACTCAGACGACTACCATATCATGCCATATATGGTCACGTCCTTTGTGATGTCATATGTCACACTTTTGTCACAGTGATGCACAGTTTCCCTATACTCATTAGGGACTGTATTAGAATAATGGTTACACATGCTTGTGGAGTATTATCAATCAAAACCCAGCAACGTTTTAGTTGAAAACCTAGATATTATTGTGACAGGACGGATAAAATGTAGTATGTAATCCACAGTTTTATGCAAAGAGACTGGATAACAAAATATTTTAGCCAATGTCCGTGTTTAACTAAAGGTCAATGTTGAGAGCAATCATAGCCACCTTCAAAATGGAGCTGATGGAAGAGAGGAAGTACCTATTTTATTGATCCTTATCTGGTCTTTTAAAAGAACAATGACCATTGTTAGTTTGTTCATTGGTCATTGGCATCTTTATTTAGCTAATGAAGATAGGAGTTGCTTCAGTCCTTGCCCATCTGTTCTATCAGAAATGTATCAGTAACTTACTAGAGAGAAGATTATGTTATACCCAGGAATACTAAGTGAAAGTAAAAACAAATATGTTTGTCATGGAAACTTTTGTTATATTAGGAACTTATATATTGAGCTGCAAAATACATCTCAGTTTCTTCTGCTTTGATCTGACAACTGTTATGTAATTGTTTTGCCTTTGTGGCCCATTGTACAGTACACCAACTGTTTTCTGTATGTCATAATAACATAAACAATTATTTTTTTTCATAAGCACAAAGGCCTTAGCTTTGTGAAAGGTGTTATTGGATGTGTCACATCCTCTAAACCAAGCAGTTGTACTCCTGTAGTTTCTGTGGCCAGTGGTGAGGTGACTGACTCACAATATCTTCATCCAGCTGGTAGTTGTGGGCCAAGTAATAGAGGCAATCAACAAGATGTTGATGAGGTAAAGGGCACTACCCTGCCAAAAGAACATCCCCGAAATTATCCTCCCCATGAACCTTATCCTCTTGAAGCAGTGAAACATAGTAATGGTTGTTCCAGAAACGCCCATTCACTGGACATTGTGAGCTCACTGCTGGTAAAAATTCAGATTGGCAGACATTTTAACAAGTTGTTACAGAGCACTGAAACCTTTCTATCTATGGTTGAAACAACGTTGGCTCTAAACTAGCTGAGAGCAAAGTATAACATGTTTCATCAGAACATTAAATACGATTATTAAAGTATTAGATTTCAACAATTGCTTGACAATTTGACAATTACTTTTCTCGCATTATTCCATGGAAGCTATGTTCCAAGGAAGCTCTAAATCGTTTTAACAAAGATCTAATCGGGGAGGACTGTTCCCACAGAGACTTGGTTCCTACTTTGGTTGTAGGTTAGACACATGCACCTGACCGAACCAGTCAAACCTGTTCCTCAGTGGGTGTCTCCACACTATTGAAGCAGTAGTCACACCTCACTACAGGTGGTAGTATGTGGGATTCTTGAATTTAATTAATTTAATTATCATGATTTAAACAATCCATCCCAACGAGATCTGTGGTAGTCTGACGAGTCAAAGAGGAGGAGACGGGCTTCTGAATACTTGTTCTATCCAACTATTGGCTCACTGACAGCCACAAAAGACTCACAGAGTACAAATAAAATTCGTTCACTTTAAGGAGAAGAGAGAGAGAGAGAAAAATACTGGTTAGCTTGAGAGTGAATGCATCCTCTGTGCGTGTTCTGAAGGACAGTTGTAGTCAGATTGTGAGAACAGAACAGACAGGGTTTGTTGACCAGAGAGGTAAACAGGCAACGACCCCTTGCTGGATCAGATAGCGGGAGTTCTGGTCCCTCGGACAGTCTTAGCTACTCACTTCTAAAGTTAACCTTTCATGTCTAAATCTGACAAAACAGAAGGACTCTGAAGTATCTGCAGTTCTCTCATGTATCCAAAGGGAGGCAGTATCTTACTGATTAGTCAATTTGTTTTAAAATGTTTGTGTAGGCCAACGTGAGAACATTATATTGTGAGTGCTCTGTTTCTCTCAGTTTCGATCTTAGATGTATGGTGTGTGTGTGTGTGTATGTGCAGGTGTTTGTGTGTGTTTGTAATACTTAGGTATTGAGATCCATTGGTTTCAGACTATGCTAAAAGAAGGAAATGTGAATATTTGTCCTGAAATGAACCCCAGTCAAGTAATCTTGCTTGACTGCTCATAAACATGAATGGTTTGAGCATATAGCTTCATGAACTAAAGGAAGCAAAGGATTTTTGAGTTTTATCAGTTATCAAAAAGTCTTAGCACAAATGTGTGAACTGCAAGAGGAACATACACGTCACATCCAGTTTGCCATGGCAACAAAAAAGTTACACAGCTTGCACAAAGGCAGCATTTGTAGAGGCCCCAAGGCTAGGTCCACATGAGGGATGGGGGGATTTTCAAGGCTTTGCCAAGTCCAGTCAGTGGGTGAGACTTTGAGGCACTTTTATGTGTCCATAAATCTTATGGGAACATAAAATACAAGTCCTCCATTTCAACGGATATCTCATAGTTCATGGGGCACCAAGAATGGATCTGCCAACCAGTGATCTGACCTACTAAAGATAGCTACAGGAACACGCTAGCTGCTCAAAGATAACGTATGAAATAACAAAGTTTGTTGAAAATATATAGCAAGCATGCATAGTTTGTTGGCAAGCCAAGGTTGAAAATCCATAGTTCATGAAGGAAAATGATTCCCTTAAACCCAATTTATTTTTACTCTCTTGTAAAGTTCATTTGGTGACTCTAAATTTAGGTTAGTGCTGCACCCATTATGCCATACTTTTTATGTGTGTTCTTCCTTGAAAGGACAATGGCTGCACTCTGAACTTACAGGTGTGGGGAAGTATACAAGCAAACAGATGGAATGTGAAAGAACGCCGATGATCTATCTGCTAACTCAACTGAAACTTGTTAATCAACCGCCAGTGTGTGCCAGCTCAGGCTGTTTCCTGAAACCTCATAAAGGACTTTGCAAACACAAGGGTTGAAATTGTCCCTGGTCGATCAATAGAGAGATACAATATTGATACTGAGAAGGTGCAGCACTTTTCCTGTGGCTATCTTCTCTTACTGAGTCAAACAGTAAAAAAACAACCTTTGTCTTATTTTCAGATGTGAAATATATTATATATATATATATTATTTTGAAGAGGGTTAAAAACCCCCATCTTATTTTATTGGGGAAACAATTAAGGGTAATTGCTAATATTCTATTAGGCTTGACTGATTGAAACCTAATCAAACCACATTCTGTATCTGAGATGATAAATTATTAATGACATATTATGTTTACATTATTAAATAGTTTATTGGCTTTTACCATTGCTGTGTTAAAATGTGATAACGTGCATGTGCAAATAAGATAAGAAGTGCATTGGATTTGAATTATGATAGCGCAGGTTTTTCAACCTTCACTGGACATGGAAGACTTCAGTTTTTTTTAATCCGAAAACAACTATTTTGATAGCCAGTTGGTCAGCATTTTGGGTCGTCATAAATCAATTTGGTTTGTATTTGGGTGGGTATTTACTGTACAATTTGTGCTTGTCTCTGGACAAGCAGTGCTTAGGGCCTGTTCCAGACAAAAACTTTATGTTCTCTCTGCTCTAGGTATTAGGCCAACAGAGTTGCCATAATAATAATTATGCCAACAGTAATAACTCGTTGGATAGTTGGCTGTTCCAAGTTTGACCTGCCTAAACATCGGTATAAATGTAACACTCAGTCACTCCTCCCACCACCCCTCACCTCACCCCTCCTCCACACCCCACCCATCCATTCCTCAACACCCACCCCTCCACCTCTTCACCTCTCTCCACTCCACCCCCCACTTCTTCAAACACTAATCTCGACCTTGATAAAAACAACTACACAAAGTCACCCTTGAATTAGATACATGAGAACTGAACAAAGTACATACTTTTGAGAAGAGAGATTCCACTTATGTTTAAATAGGTTATGTACAAAATACAGTAGAAACTGATTAAGGTGAGGATTTGGATTGGTTTGATTTCAACCAGTCCATGTGTTACCACAGGCACTAGCACACAGAATGTGACCGGCCTACACTCGAACCATTGGTGTCTCCTCAGAGTACATGTGAAACTAACCTTGAACTGAACATTTCATCTCTGCAATCTCCGGTTTCCCTTAGAAAGTCAGTTACCTACTTTTATACACAAACACCCATGTACACACTAATTCATTCTATCTGTGAGCACCCCACCCCTGATCCTCACATGGTTACCAATCAACCACACAACAAGCTCTGGCTTGGCCATTCATTACCCTGCAACACCAATAAAAAGGAGGGAGCCTGCGCTGCTATGAACTAACTAAACCATAAAACCTTTTTCATATGAGAGATTAACACACATTTCTCTGTCTCAGTATCGCTGTCTTAAACCCACAAACACTTACACGCACACACACACACTGGCAACAAATGAGGACGATGCCCAGGACACACCTGATTGGCCTGCTGCAGCGTCTGATGTCATCCCTTGTAGGTGGGCATGACGACTTTGCAATAGAAGGCATATAGATAAGAGTGAAAAGGCTATCTTCAAGTGAGCACGAACACACAGGGAGCCCGAGAACACTGTCAATCGAAGTGTTACACTGTACAAGAACAGAAGGGAAAGAGAAAGATCTGAGGAGGGGCGTGCGAGCAAGCAACTGACAGAGGAGAACAGGTTCGAGTGAGAAGGAAGGACGCTTATCCGGAGTGGGAAGCCGAGAAAAAAAAGGACAGGAAGGGGATCATCGAGGAGACCAGAGAACAACAAGGAAGAGGTGCCGTTGACCTAGAGGCCGAAAGAAGAGAAGCAGGCCATCCTGAGAGCTGTGTGTGAGAGTGTGCCATGGCGTCGTTCGCTCTGGAGCTGGTCGGTGTCCTTCTGTCGGTGCTGGGCTGGGTGCTGAGCGTGGTCAGCTGCGCTCTGCCAATGTGGAGGGTTTCCGCTTTCATAGGGGCCAATATTGTCACCGCTCAGGTCTACTGGGAGGGTCTGTGGATGAGTTGCGTGGTCCAGAGTACGGGCCAGATGCAGTGTAAGATCTACGACTCCATGCTGGCCTTGCCCCAGGACCTGCAGGCAGCCAGAGCTCTCTCGGTGGTCTCCATCATTGTGGGGTTGTTGGCTCTCTTGGTTGCCATGGTGGCGGCCAAGTGCACCAATTGTATTGAGGAGGAAGGTGTGAAAGCCAAGGTGATGGTGGCCTCCGGCGTTGCCTTCATCCTGGCCGCTCTGTCTCAACTGGTCCCCGTCTCCTGGTCTGCCCACACCATCATCATCGAGTTCTACAGCCCCATCATTCACTCGTCTCAGAAAATGGAGATCGGCGCCGCATTGTATTTGGGGTGGGCAGCAGCCGCATTGCTATTGGTCGGGGGGTCCATCCTCTGTTGCAGTTGTCCTCCCCAGGAGGATAAACCCACCAGATACACCATACCCCCCCAGAGTCGGATGGCATATTCCGGAGTTGCCAGGTCAGTGGCCCCCAGCTCATACAACAGGAGAGATTATGTGTGAGAAGGGTCTCCCGTGGGACAGGATGGGGAGATGCAGAAGGGCCAAGCAGAGATCACAGTGCGCATTTGGGCTGAACTAAGAATAGAAAGGCAGGTTTCTACCTCCAATGACCAGAGGAATAGGAAGACTCTTTATTTTTAGGACAGGATGCTAACCAAAAACTCTGAATCAGGTTTACTCTCATTCAGTCTGTTTAACTGCCCTTTTAAATGAAAAACATATTTTCTACTCTCATGCGTTGTGAAATATTTTTGGTGCCATATAAACATGAATTAATGAGCAGCCCTGTGTGATACTAATGCAATACTTTTAATTGAAATTTAGTTGATCAATTGGATGTATCTTAAACTGAAGCCATTTATGGTTCTGTATATATGGTGCATAATTTAGTTTATTTAGTGCATCATCCTTATGCAGCTACTTGACACACTCCGACACAATTCACTTTGTAGAAAAAGACAGCGTATTATTGTGTTTTCACAGTGTTTTCAATTTGTTAGTTTTTTACAATGAACAACACTAATTCAGCATATATATATATATGCTTTGATGCATTTTGGTGCATCATTGTAAGGTCAGACTGTAGGTGAAGCACACCAAGAATATGAGGGGCAAAGTGCATCTGACCAGGACTGTTTGGTTTGGGAGTATCGTTTGTTTTAGATAACAAATCAGTTTTACTACCAGGTGTTGCAAACTTTTTATTTCAAAGTTTGAACTGTATTGACATTTCTTTGATGACGTTTTCTTTTCACTTTATTGTCATTGTATAATACTGCATATACCTGATTTTGAGTTTTAGATGATGTATGCAACTTAAAATAATTTACCATTGATGGATTAAAATAGTGTCTGATCCATGTTTATAATAAACATTTAGTAAAATACACGTGTAATTGTTGTGTAATTAATTCATGTTGTATTCCCCAAAAAAGTACATTCTGCTTACACTTGGTTGTTTTACAGTATGTGTATTGAAAAATACTATCTTATGAAATGTTACTTTCTAGATGACATGGAGGACAGAAATACCCTTCAAAGTGACACTGAGAGAAAAGGGCTTGGAAAGAAAACACATTAAGTGAACCTCGTTTAGCACACAGTAGCCTAGTAGCTACCAACATCAGAGGCTGGGAAAATCAGCTGAATTACATCAGAATTATGAAAAACGGTTTGCCCATTGGATACTGTTGTAGTTAATTAGTGGAATTGTTTTCTTCTGTTTTCATGACTTGTTTTTAGGGTTAGGGTTCCTGAGGAACTCAAACAGATGAAGTAAAAAAAAAAAAGAAGCTGAACAGCTGAACAGAATGGAAGAAAACACAGGTTTTGATGCATCAATTCTACACATTTGCATACAGAGCTGCACAGTTTCGGTGGTGGGTAGATTTCCAGTTGGTATTACGTCAGAGGATTATTTCTGTGAACAAAAAAAAAGATAGGAAAAGTTGTTATTCGTATTAAGTGCTGAAGGCCTCATTTGAGATGAGGCCAGCTGGTCTGAGCAGCCCGATGACAGATTGGCTGGTGTGGATGCTGATAGCATTTACCTCATTTGAAATTTACATTACATTACATTTACATTTAGTCATTTAGCAGACGCTCTTATCCAGAGCGACTTACAGTAAGTACAGGGACATTCCCCCGAGGCAAGTAGGGTGAAGTGCCTTGCCCAAGGACACAACGTCATTTGACACGGCCGGGAATCGAACCAGCGACCTTCTGATTACTAGCCCGATTATCTAACCGCTCAGCCACCTGACTCCCGAAATTTCAAGCAGCTCCTCTGTGGTTGAGCAGGTGCACAGTCTCTGTAGGAAGTCAGGTGGCTGAGCGGTGAGGGAATCGGGCTAGTAATCCGAAGGTTGCCAGTTCGATTCCCGGTCATGCCAACTGACGTTGTGTCCTTGGGCAAGGCACTTCACCCTACTTGCCTCGGGGGAATGTCCCTGTACTTACTGTAAGTCGCTCTGGATAAGAGCGTCTGCTAAATGACTAAATGTAAATGTATGGTCTTCATCTCAGGAGGAAAGAGTTTCAAAGATGTCATTAATTTGTCCCTGTTAGGAAACTCTCTGAAAACCCTTTGGAGTACAATTGTATTAGTATCATTACTGATAAAGCAGTACCCTTAAATGTGGGTCTGAACAGCACTTGAAAAAAAAACAATATTTTAATTAGTTAAGTTACAGTTTTAAGGGCCATCTCACAGTTATTATGGATATTGATAACCTAAGGGGCTTGTGTAGGTAGGATGCGACCGAAACCGAGCTGATTGAATAGTCTGTGTGCTAAAGGAGTCAGAGCGACATGTGAGCTCTGGTCATATTTGCACTGGGAGCAGTTATTCAGGTTTTCCTTCACCAATCCCTTGTTAAAGTTCCTGATTACCAGGAAGCATAGGTCCAAACAAACTTCATTATGACCACAAGAGAATGGGTCTGTGTGACAGGTAGTCACAGACCCAACTATGTAGAAAGGGCTACAAACTGTTGACCATATCACAGCGGCCTGCTCTTAAAGCTTCTGTTTGTCTCTTGTTTTCTTGCTAGGGGCATGCAAGAAGGAGGGGGCATGGGGGCTCTCTGGTTTACAGCCTCTGGGGTGATTGTTTCTAAGACAACAAAGCCTCTCCATCTCCACCATTGTTTGAGGGGGGTGGGAGTGTGCTAAGGTACCTGTACATCAGGTTACATCAAGGCTGCAGTTCCTATACTAAACATACCAGTGTCCAGTTGTAGACCCTTGCCTACTAAGCCGAGTCTCTCTCTGTTCCTGGTTGAAATCATCATAGCGTCATGTCATCAGTGAAACTCAAACTCCCTCCTCCTCTCCTCTCCTCCCCTTTCATCCCATCCCCCTACTTCGCTTAACCCTGTAAGCCACCGTGGGCAGGTGTTGTTTTGTGAAGATCCACAAGATACCTGTTCTGACATCATCTGGGAACTCCTCCCTCGCCTCCCACGGCAATAAAGGATCTTTGTTTCTGTGGCAGCATCACCAAGCAACACCACTCCCTACTTATACATCAGGAAGAAGGAAACAATACTATACCTCAGGGTGAAAAGAGCTGGTACAAAATCCTATCTAAATTCACATTTCAGTTTATTAAGAGCTGGTGAAGGGAACACAACCATCCACACAGGATGTCGATGGGCTTGGAGATTGTGGGCATCGCCCTGGGAGTCATAGGATTCATCATTGCCATCGTGGTCTGTGCCCTGCCTATGTGGAGGGTCACAGCCTTCATTGGATCCAACATCATCACCGCCCAAGTGATCTGGGAAGGTCTGTGGATGAACTGTGTGACTCAGAGTACAGGCCAGATGCAGTGTAAGATCTACGACTCCATGTTGGCCTTGCCCCAGGACCTGCAGGCAGCCAGAGCCATGATTGTCGTCTCCATCATCCTCGGGGTTCTTGGGGTCCTAATCTCCATAGTCGGGGCCAAGTGTACCAACTGCATCGAAGACGAGGCCTCCAAAGCTAAAGTGATGATCATCTCTGGGATTTTCTTCATTCTGGCTGGTATCCTGGTCCTCATTCCTGTTTCCTGGTCAGCCAGCTCTGTCATCCGTGACTTCTACAACCCCCTCCTGATCGAAGCCCAGAGAAGGGAGCTGGGGGCGTCTCTCTACATCGGCTGGGGGGCCGCCGCCCTGCTCCTGATCGGGGGGGCCCTGCTGTGCACCTCCTGCCCTCCCAGTGAGAAGAGGTACAAGCCCCCACGGATGGGCTACTCTGCCCCCCGCACCGTGAGCGGGGGAGCAATGGGATACGACAGAAAGGACTACGTCTGAAGGAAAGGCAGCTTCACCCCCACCAGCCTGATGTTGGGATGGAGAGAAGATGCGGAGAAGATGGAAACGAAGGCATTTCTATACTGCACATGCATTTGCTGTCTGAGAAGACATACAGGGCTGAAAGGTCCTGACTAGACTCCGATATGAAGGGATGAGTATTGGGTTGATTGCTTGGCTTTTCCTTGGGAGTGCATGCATGTTCATTGTCAATGTTGTAGGGCCAAATGCTGTACATTTGTGTTAGTAGAAGCTGTTAATGCAAAGGCTACTTGTATAATCATAAGGATTGTACTGTAATTCATCTCTACTGTGAAACACAGAGAAGGAAAAAGAAAAAAACGTTTGTTGCTTTAGTTAAGCCTTAAACCTTTAGTTTTATGTACATATGAGAAGAAACTATTGCAACCCTAAAGTTGTATGAAGTCATGACATATGTTTGAGCTTCTTTTGTGTCTTAGTAGCTTTTGGCAGGATGGTATGATGTTTCACAAATGTTTTCAGTTAAAACTCTACTATTTTTCTGATAATGGCAAGGAAGTTTTCACTAGTTTTTTTTTTTTTACATGGATTTGGTTATGTGATTGTGTGTGTGTGTACGTGTGTGTGTATGTGTGTGTGTACCTTTGTGTACTTTGCATGTATTTGGTTGTATGTATTTGGTTATGATAGATTCTGCAGGGACAGAAACTGAAGATGATAAGCCTCAGGTCGTGACATTGTAGATGCCTCTTCCTCTTTGCAGTTTCACTCTTCTACTTAGGAACTGGCTGCAGTGTGTGTTGTGTGAAGCACTGAATGTGTTTTATGGTGATGGTATTATTTTACTTTCTGTTGTTTTTTTCTTTAAAAGGCAAATGTTCTTTACTGTCTGTGAAGCATATTTTCCTGTTATTTTTGTAATATATTTTCCTGTAAATTGTGTTGGGCTTTTGTGCACCATAAGTTGTGAATAGATGACTACTGTCATTGTATAGTGGTGTTGCTACAGTAATTTGAGAACTTGAGGGGGTAGTCCAGACCTCTCGCAAACAATGGAACCAAAGGAATTGTTTGGTAATGAGGAGTGGTAGTTACAATAGTACCTCACAGGTGCATTTGAATATGTATGGTTGTATTTGTATGATGTGCGTGTCTTTGTAGGATGTGTGTATCTGTGTGTGGGTTTGTGTGCGTGTGTGTAAGGGTGTCTTTTTATGGTATGTGTATGTGGGCATATGTGTGTCCTTGAATTTTATGTTACACATTTACACTTTTAATGTATAAAAGCAAAATTAACACATTTTACTTTTTATTGGATTACTACCATTTCAATTCCTCTCTTTTTCAATACATTTGTTATGGTTTGGTATACAATAGTTCAGTTGTCTTTATTTTAAGCCAGATCACAATAAAGATTTAAAGGTCAATGCTTTTTTGTTAGTGTGAAGTGTTTTCTGATTATGTGGAGTGTTCGGATGGGTGTGGGTTGTTCTGAGAGAGCATGCATATTTAGATATGGCTTAGATTTGCAGTCAAGACAACAAAAACTAGTAACACTCAAAACAAACACTACAGCACAGAATCTTGGTTTGGAAGGAATAATGTTAAGTAATTATTATGTTTTTTTATTTTTTTGTTTGACCCCAGGAAGATTAGCTCGTCCCACTTTGGTGAAGGCTAATGGGGATCCTTTTAACAATAAACAATAAACTGACTGCATTATCTGATAACAGGATATCAAAGAATATGTAAACACACAGTAGCACACACCTGCACGCCATTCACACATCTCCTCCGAAATATTCTGAGGAAGTGATACCGCTTCAGAGTATCTCCTTTGTGTTCGGATGAGTCGTTTCGTTTAAACTTCCCTATGTAAAGCAGAGAGTGAGGAAAGAACATTTACTGTACATAGAAAGTACTAAAAAGATGAAGTAAAATACTGGTGTACGTTGTACAATATGTTTTTGTCCCTCACAGGATCCTGTTGTGTCATTGACTTACTTAACCACATGGGTTCAGATAGGGGTTGTTCCGAAACTATCATAACCATAAAGCCATGTCGATGTAAATTTAACATGGGTAGAGATGGCTCCAGGGAACATGTTTTATTGCCTCATGTTCATCCGGAAATACCTCAGAGAGGAACCTTATCTTCCAATTACACTCCTTAACTTTAATTCTACACACACAAACTGGCATCACCCTTGTTCTTAATATATTTCTTTCCGGTATTCATGAATATCAGTCGCCATGGGTTGCAATGGAACACGCACGGTCACCATGGGAGCCATGTTCCGGGGGAGTCAGGTGGCTGAGCGGTTAGGGAAGCGGGCTTGTAATCAGAAGGTTGCCAGTTCGATTCCAGGCTGTGCCAGATGACGTTGTGTCCTTGGGCAAGGCACTTCACCCTACTTGCCTTGGGGGAATGTCCCTGTACTTACTGTAAGTCACTCTGGATAAGAGCGTCTGCTAAAAATGACTAAATGTGTAAAAATGTTCCAGGGACTTCCACACCCATAGATATATATATCTCTATGGCCACACCTTTATCTTAAACCTGAGGTGGTCATAGAGGTCATCTCTTCCCTGTACAGGAGAAAGGGATAAGAAACGGTAGCTGGAACACAACCCACTTTATGTGTTTTTCATTATTTTCTGTATACTTATTAATCACCACAGCATTACATTCAGCCAAACTGAATTGGAAAGCGCATGGACACATTATCTTTGCCAAGTAAAAAAAAAAAAAGGAATCAAATAAATTGAAAGAAAAAAACATTTTTTCACAAGTTTCCTTTGGCTGGCCTGACAGATTTCCCAATAACAAGGTGCTCAATAGTAGGCAAAGTCCAACAAACCACTGATATGGACACTAGTCTAATAATCCAAATGACCCGCATTAACCTAAGGTCATCAGAGAATTGTTTACTTCTACGATTGTGTGGTTGTGAGATGCCAACACCTCAAGTGCCTTTCAACTGCAAACGTGTCAGATATGAGATCACAATCTGTCATTGATGAAAGCAAGGTGGCTTATCTTACGTAACATCTTCTCGTAGTAGTCGGTGATGAAGAGAAGCCTCACTGTTCAACTAAAGATCTTCAGATAGAGGTCTAATCAGTCACACTCCTGTCAATCATACATTACTGTACTAACATGGATGTAGTAGCTTACAAAAACAAATAAGTACACACACACACACCGGTAAAGTGTTATGTACTTCTGGACTGAACTTGTGAGATAACGTTTAACAATCTCAGGAGAGATACTGTCTGACCCTAAACTAAGCCACACAGATTTATTCAAACCAACTGATGTGTTTGTTTGTATACTACTCCACATTATTAGTACGTAGGGTGAGCAACGATTTCTCCACCAGTCAGCATGAATCCATGTTTTTTTTTACATTTTTAATCCATCAGAAAGAGACCAGATAGGAATCTTAGAGGTTATTCTCAGCTCTCAAGAGCACACAACAAGGAAGGACTGGCATTGAAAGCAAGTCTGCAGAGTTGAATACTAATGCCTCACATTGACACACTGATTTTCCATGGACATGAGAACTGTCCTCTTCCTATCCCACCACCCTGTAATCACTTCCTTATCAGGTTGTCCCAAGAGATTTGAGCTTTTTTATGACTAAATGAGACATTCATTTGTAAACATAGATAAATGAGCACTGTTGAGAAAGACAAAACCATTTATCCAAATAAATGACCAACTAAAATTACTTTTCACAAACTTCAACTTGTGTTAGAAATACTAGTGACTAGCCTCATTGACTAAAGTGAAAAGTTTGATCATTTATAAAGTGATCAAGTCAAATTTTCAGTAATTCTCTCTCTTTCACACACTCTCCCAGTCTCAATCTCTCTCTTTCCTGTCCTCATTACTACGACCCTACTCCACACATTGATTCTAGGCACTTAAAACCAGGTTGATGACACAAATGATGTGTCTCTGTCCTATAATAAAACTTTCTTTACAAAAGAATATAGAGATCTTCAAATAAATTGTTCAATAGTCTAAAGTCAGTCAATGGAATTGTACACAGTGCACAACAGAGTTAGAAGATTGTCTAAATTATTTTCTTGAATACTTTTCTTGTTGATTGCTGGCATGGCTACCACTTTTTGATGAACATGTGGGATTTGGTATTTGGCTCCACCTAGTGATTTGAACAGACTGCTCTTGAAACGTCGGACTATTTTTATGTTGGAACAAGGAGGGAGTAACGACTATGGCTTCATGACGCAGAGTAGGATGGCTGCTAGTTGTAAAGAACCCCCAGTGATGTTGATATATTTTGTACATTCTGCACATTTGTTAGAGATGATACAATTCCCAGCATTCAACTCAGTATTTTTTCGTTTTTTGTAGTTATGAAATGTCTGTTCATAAGGAATATTATTTGATTAATTTGCTGCTTTTTTTTTGCAATGTTTAGAGATTCATTAATGTAAGGGTTCGTTAGGGTTAAACGTAAGCTGTAGCCCAAAATGTATTGAAATATGTAAAAAATAAAAATTGTTTAAATTCTTTATTTTTGTATCTCCTGCTATTGTTGTAAACGTTTTAAAGCATTAATAATAATAACGATTTAAGTCTAAATGCGTTTGTGTGCATGTGTGTGTGTGTGTGTGTGTGTGTGAAAGAGAGAGAGACTTTCTTCAACATTAATGTTTATCTTGTCATGGAACAGAAAATTGCACTACACAAATAGATAAAACCATCTATACTGTGTAAATAGACAATTTACACAGTATCTGAGAAGATCAATTCCAAGAAATCTGAATGCAGACTCGTTTTTTTGATACACGGGGGGATAATACTGAAACCTGGCAACCTGGTTTCATTAGCCACACAAGCTCGCTCTCCTCCACTGTCACTGTGAAAGCGACTAGCTAGAATATACTGCTGCCGAATTTAAAACATATGTTGGCAATCAATCAATTAATCTATCACGACCTGTCATGAGTGTTTTGTGTCGCATAATTCAGAGAGGACTTCTCAACGGACGGACATCATGTCGGTTTGTAACGGGACAGCGAGACATCTTTGGTGGCGTGCCTCTGATGGCTCGTTCAGTTGCTTCCAACTGGTAAGCTAGCTAGCACACTAGCTAACGCTGCTAGATATAGATGGCTAATGCCCTCTACATGTTCAGGCTAATAGCTCAGCAACGCAGCTAGCTATCCAGACGACCCAATGATGACAATAACAGCAACTATGTATTTAGACAAAGAAAGTAGCACAATTTTGAAGTGATGTGAATTACTTTTTGTCTTTCTAGTATTGCAAGATAAACAGCGTGTTGAACTTGATTGGCTGACTAGCTAGCGTGCTAGCCAACATCAGTTAGCCAGTCAAATATATCAATCAATGCAATCAGATACTTGTCATATTGTGTGCTGTCATTGCCTAGGACTTCTGCCCTATGTGAGAACCTTGCAGGACTTATGACGATAAGTAATTTCTTTTCCAGCCCTGTCAACCTGACCTATGACGTGTTTGACGGGAAAGGAGAGAACACGCCTCTTGTGTTCCTACATGGTCTGTTTGGCAGCAAATCTAACTTCCACTCAATTGCCAAATCCCTTGTGCAACGGACAGGCAGGAAGGTAACGCTGATTGGTGGGAGACTGTCTTAGAGGATCTATCAAGACCTAAAGTCATAGGAGTAGCTCCAAGTGATAACATTACGATTTCTCCCTGTCACATGGTCTCCTCCCTCTCCCCCCATCCCTAGTGTTCTAACTGTCCTTTGTCCAGTTAGGTGCTGACAGTGGATGCCCGTAACCATGGTACCAGCACGCACAACCCAGAGTTGACCTACGAGGCAATGACTAGTGACCTGAAACACCTGCTTGCCCAGCTGCACATTGGGAAGTGTGTCCTAATTGGACACAGCATGGGAGGCAAGGTAGCCATGACGACTGCTCTGTCGCAGGTGAATACCCCAGAGTGATAAATGGCGTTCCTGATGTTGCATTCATCACATTAATGGATGACTTTGATTGGAGTGTTTTTTGTATTTTTTTTTATCCGTCAGCTAGTCACCATCTTTATCCCTCACTTCTTCTTACTCACCCCCCT
Source organism: Osmerus mordax (assembly GCF_038355195.1). Classification (NCBI taxonomy): domain Eukaryota; kingdom Metazoa; phylum Chordata; class Actinopteri; order Osmeriformes; family Osmeridae; genus Osmerus; species Osmerus mordax. Next base: position 10,011,349 of record NC_090068.1, on the reverse strand, counting down.
TCCTCTGCCCTCTCAATCTGTTTCCTTCCTGGTCCCCCTCCTCGTCTCTGTCCAGCCCAGTCTGGTGGAGAGGTTGGTGGTGGTGGACATCAGCCCAGCTCAGACCACCACACGCACCAACTTCCGCTCCTACATTCAAGCCATGAAGGATGTGAAGATCTCCAGCGACATCCCTCGCTCCACTGCCAGACGTATGGCCGAGGACCAGCTACGCAAACTGGTCAAGGTCAGATCTACCATGCGGTTGTTCTCCCTTCCCCTTAACCTTCGAGGGCTCACAGGTCTAAAAGAGAGCTTGGCACTGTGTTGGGTGCACCTCTACGCATCTGAGTTCTGTAGATTTTCATAATCATTCTACATACTTTTTCCAGACCCAGCGCAAAAGGTCAAAGTACACATCTTGAGCAGTGGTGTCATATTAACAGACTGGATTTACTGTGTTCTGAATGCTTCACAGGAGCACTCAGTGCGTCAGTTCTTGTTGACCAATCTAGTGGAGCAGAATGGTCACTATGCATGGAGGGTCAACTTGGATGCCATCTCGGCGCACCTTGATGACATCATGAGCTTTCCAGACTTTCCTAACACGTACGAGGGTCCCACTCTTTTTTTGGGTGGAGCTAGCTCTGCTTACATCAGGTAAACCTCCCAGACAACTACTGTTACTAACTATGAAATAAATGTAGGTTGATCTCATGAAATGGTTGTCACGGACACCAGGTGCTTGGTCGTACATCTTATCAATAATTAATTTTATTTCTCTTTCACTATCCCCTGTGCTATCACCCTACCATCCACCGCCTTCCCAGCTCTGATGACTACCCAGAGATCCAGAGGTTGTTCCCTTGTGCAGATATACAGTACATCCCTGATGCCAGCCACTGGATCCATGCTGACAAACCTCTAGACTTCATCAGTTCCATCATATCCTTCCTGCAGTCCTAGCTCCTATTACGGAACCCTTCAGCTACGCTCAACCACAGCAAACAGACAGTCAGAGGGTGTGGCATCACCAACAGGAGACAGACAGAGAGTGCTAAATGCTAATCCAGGACCAACCTCACCCTGTCAGTGCAGTCAGTCCTACTTGCATTCTTATTAATACTCTCAAGGATACAGTGTACAAATGTCTGTTAATGCACTTACTAATCACATTTTAGTTAGATAGGTACATAGTTTAGGCAGATAGATTAGGTAGATTTAGGTATTTATATGGATGGAATAGATGGTTAGAAAAAATGTACGTAGATAGGTTGATAGATGCCTAGAGTTGCAGTTTTAGGATAAGGGAAATATTTTGGGCTATTTACTAATCCAAAGAGCCTCCCATTGTTGCACAATAGCGTACTGTATCTCAAATCAATTCATATCAGCACAGAAGAATGGCTTTTGGTCAATTCTAATGTAGGTAGTCTTGTTCCAGCTGTTCTGTCTGAGCTCCTTTCAGGTATGAGTTATAAGGGATATTGGCAGTAGATGGGGACAAGACCATTCCTAAACCATACTACTGCATAATAGGAGCACAGCGCTTAGTAGGGAGTCAGATGGGCATTAAGTAAAGCAGCACTGGGTCTGTCTGATGGAAAGATTCAGCAATGCCTGAATCTCTCCAGCCACCATTGTTCATAGAGTAACCAATTTATTTTATTATGATGTTGTTTGGAAGCACTTTTAGTCTTCGGTCTGGAATTCATCACAGTATCTTTGTCACATACTTTAAAAAAAATCGCTCTCAACTTTGTGTTTTGCAGATGTGCTTGCACTTTTACAATGTGATGTCAACAAGATGGATAGCTACCTTTTTCTGCTAACACAAATTAAGGCTAAGTTTACAGATACTGTATTCAGTAGATGTCTTAAACACCCCAGGTTACAACAATCAATACTGTGGCTATACTGTACACTACACTTTAATCTCAAGCAGCCATTGTAGTTGTAACTGTATAGTCTTTTTTGTTTGCAATTTAATCTGTGTTTTAGTGCAACATTATTTTGTAATACTTAAGAATCGGAGCTAACTCTTAATATAACATAAAAAGTTATATACTTTATGAATATTCATCAAATGATGTGCTGCAAAAAACATATAATGTATCTACTAATATTTTTTAATGTTGTCAGTTACCATCTCCTGTGTTCCTCTGTGAAATGTGTGGGAAAAGTACAGTTGGAAAAGTGATACTGCCATATGTCTGTTACTGAGTAAGCAGTGTATGTTGTAAATGTGTGTGCCTCTTTCTCGTCTTGAGCTCTTTTATCTTCTAAGCGTCTCGATAACAGTTTACTCTTAATAGCCAGCAGCATTGAGAATGGCAACTATGTTGCCAATTGTGTATATTATATCAGAGATGCTACTCTACAAGGGTTTTGGTGTATGTGTGTGCTAGACTTGTATTGATCATTTTATAGCACTGTCTTTTGAAATCAGCGATCTACTATGGATGTCAGAAAAACCCCTATATCAGATGACCCCTATTTATAATGAAATGGGTAGATTGAGTAGCTAAGCAACCCCCTACCCATCATAACTACTGACCTCCAATCAGTTTCATCGTATTGCACATGTGGTTAGGTGGGTAGGAAGGTCAAAAATAGCTTTAGAAACAGGTCCCAGATCAGTATTGTTATTGCCTTGATGTTGGAAAAGAATGTGTGTGGTGGGGAAACAACTGGTGATTGTATGAAGATGTTATTTTATTTGTGTTGAAATCTACAAACACTAAACTCAGAAGTGTGAACTGTTTTTCTTCTGTGAGCATGCCTTCTCTTCTTTGGTTCAACTGTAAATTAATGCACAGCTCCAAAACATTGATTCAGTGATGGAGTAAATTGGCTCTTAAAACCTTGCAACAGGTAAAAAAAAATTGTTTGGAAAATGGCAAACATGAACTTGACAATGTTATTTAGTTGTGTGAAATGCATATATTATACATGTGAATAATTGAGACATACAGTATATGGAAATTGTATAGAATGTATAACTGATGTATAATAAACATTTTAAAATTAACTTGTCTTGACCTTAAAATAAACTTGTGTTTTCACTGAAGATGGCCCTTAGCCCCAAAGTGCAGGCCAGCCAAATAGCCTTACAGGCATATAAACAAAATACATAACTGCTGTGTTTTTGTATTTTCATTCTTTCATTTTATGTGAATGTGAAGACCCACATCTCACATGACCACAATGTAATTTGTAAGTTAAAATAAACCATTTAAAATTTGAATCCAGGCTGTTGCAGTACTTCCGCAGCTTTCAGAGCATGCACACTAACCCAGTGAGTTAACAGGGGAGCCCTGCTTTCTTATGGTTTTCTGACACCCCAACTCTGCAGGTTTTACAACTAGCTAGTTAAATGTCAAATTTAAATGTTGAGTGGAACTTGTTATGATCCCTGATAGCTCAGTGGTTAAGGATGTGAGCTACTGTGTGAGGGGTCTTGTGTTCAAATCTGGCTGAAGGATCTTCTTACATAAAACAGAATAATCAGCTTTCTAATCATACTCACAAAACAAATGAAAGTTTGCTGAAGGATTTCTAAGAACTCGTTCACGAAATACAGTGACGATAAGTAGACTTAAATTTCAATCTTTATGGTCTTAAGATGTCTTAAAAAGGTATTACATTTGACTTACTGAAACCTGCAGGAACCCTGTTCCTTATGTACGTCATGAATTATCTCAGTCCAGCGCTACATTATGGAATCCTTCATTCTCTCTGCTGCTGCCTTTGGAATGCTGAGACTCCTGTCTGTCATTCTGGTCGCAAGGACGATCACTCTTCCCCCGACTCCAGATTTTTTTCCATTTTGTCGTAGGTGCTGGGGAGGGGGTGGGCACAGGGACAGGTTTAGGGGAGGGGGTATGGACAGGTGTTGAAGGGGTGGAGTTGGAGGAGAAAACCATGCGGGTTTTTGGAGATGGGTTGGAGACAGACATACTGACTGGTCTCTGGATGGGCGGTTTGTTATTCCTTCTCAGTAGCCCTGAACGAGAGGGCTTCTTCTGGCATTCCTCTGCCTGTTGCTGACTCTGGAGATGGTGGTGGAGGATTATCTGGACATCCTCCTAAAACACAGGCAACACAAACTGCCAGTAACCAAACATGGCCAAATGCACTAGTACAAGTATGGGTTTGTTTGATGTTATAATGATGAAACAGAGACAAAACTACCCAACGAAGTGGACAGTATTATTATTCACTAGGTTCACGTAGCCTATTGCCAGATGGCCACACCGACCTCCAGGGTTTTAAGATATTGTTCTGCCTCAGTGCACAGTACACTACTTTTGTTTTGTCAGTCAATTAAAACACAGATGTGATTGTGTGAGTGTGTCTCCGAAAACAGTTGCAGATACCACTTATGTTTATTCTTTAATCCACTAACATTCTCACACCTGCTGAGACCCACATGTTTATGATCCTTTCACTAATAAAACACAAGGTCAAACCTTTTTTTGATAGTCTTAGTTTTCCTCTGACATTGATTCTTTCTCATTGGACATTCTCACAACAATTACCTTCCAGGCTTCTAGTTCCAGGGACATCTCCAGTCTTTTCTGTACTTCCTCCAAGAGATGATTGTTAAGTGACATCATCTCAGTCTTACTGCGCAGAAGTTCCGCCTCCATGGCCTTCTTCCTGTTAATCAAAATCGCAATCACAGATTATTTGTTTTCTGTTACAAGAGAACCTGCCACTCTTTGTGTATGTGTGTGTTGACTCACTTTTCCATGGCCTCATCTCTGTCCCTTAGAGCCTGCTGGAATACAGAGCTGTCTTCAACACCTTTGCCTTTCCGTGACCCACATTTAGAATCCTGAGAAAAGAATGGTTGCAAGGATTCTGATGGTGTTCATTTCAACAAGTCGGAAGGAATATTTTCATCTCGATCACTAAGTGTGGTGCAGGGTACAGAAGAGGAAACTCGGAACTGTTCTTAAGGTTATTGGTTACTGAGTGCATGTGTATGGCTTACTCCTCACCTGTGCGGTGTGGCTGATTGCTAACTTGCGTGCTACATTCTGTAACTTGATCAGTGCAGAGTCAAGGCGGTTCTCCTGATCCAGGGGTTCTACTGGCATGGACTCTGTTTCTGTTAGAGGAAGCAGCAACCTCAGAACAGACAGAACCTCCTCAGTGACCTACAGACATAGAGAGAACATTTTAAAATGATGGAATGAAAACTTCCATGGATAGTTTTTTGTGTGTGTGTGTCTGTGTGTGTGTGTGTGTTACCTTTTCTTTGTGTTGGCCCCATCGAGGGCCATCTTTGTTCTCCTGTAGTTTGTCTACCTGAGCCTTCAGTCTCAGACTGCGTCTGCGAGACAGCTCCACCTCCCGACGCACCTCCTTCAACTACACCCATACACAAAAACTATTCAAACCAGTGCATCAAACAACATTCCACTTACACACAGTCAACAAAGTATAAAACAAACGTCTTGCTACACGAGATTCCTGAAGTAATCAGTGTAAACATCCAGACACCACTGACTCAGCTAATATAAATCCCATTGTCCCTTAACATTCATATCCCAAGGCACAAACAGCTAAGTTTCACTGACAAAGAGGAGAAAAAAACAATTGCCAACACTATATTTGCGATCACGATCACAGATCAAGACCATTAAGTTGTTTAAGCACACATAGTTTAACCACACATGCAAGTTCTGCATTAGATAAAAGACATCTTAATATGTAAACCCAAACCCGACACAGAATACTAGTTTGTTCAGGGACCAAACATGCGCTTCCCATGTGCAGTTTGTCATCCTTATGAAAAACCGACTCTTCTCTTACTGTGTCTGAGACGGGTCCTAGAGTTCTCCGGCGGGTAAGAGGTCGGCCACTGCTGATCAGGTCCGGTAAGGCTCTCTCTATGTAGCTCATCTGGGACAAGCTCTCCCCTTCCCTGACAGCCTCTCCTGGATCACAACCATCTCCCTCCCTGACCATGATCCTACCGTCTGGACCCTCTCCCTCCATGGCACTGAGCAGACCGACATGACAATCTCCCTCCATGGTCAGAGTGGGGACACAGCAGTCAGTGACTGTGGTTGAATCATTCAATTCCAGGCACTCTATTGTCGGACAGGGGAACAAACAGTCACCGGCCGCAGTTAATGATTCAGCACAGACGTCCTGAGGAGTTGATCCATCTGAGTCCACTTCCTCTTGCTCTTCTTCCTCTGTCACTTCCTCTTGCTCAGGGTCATCTTCTTCTTCTTGTGTCCCAGTTAGGATTTCATTGACCTGTGGCTCAAGATGTGTCAGCATCGTAGGTCTTGTGGTTGGACTGCCTCTGATCGAGTCAGGTGTGTGAGATTGGTCCTCCAGTGAGTAGCAGAGTCGCTCCATAGCGGTGAACTTTGGTCTCAGCCTCTGGTTAAGGACTGAAAAAGATACAGATTCTTCCATGGCCTCAAACGTTCTCTGGCTCCAACTAGACACACACCAACAAGACAAACAGGAGAGGACTGAGCACTTTGTTGGAGTGAAAGAAAAAGGGGAAGATAGAAAACAGGGAGGGATTGCGAAGCTTTAGAATGTCTCCCGACTTGTTTTTCCTGATCTTAAAGAGACTCGTGTGACTCAGGACTCATGTCTGGTGATGTCACAACGTGATGTCATGGGGGCTGAACCTAAAACACTTTTGTTCCTCATTTTTAACTATCGCTACGGAGACAGCGGAGCCTGGATACAGATGCGTAAACATATCAGAGCTTGAGGGCAGTCGTGAGGGAGGAAAACCTTTGATCCCTCAACACAAGTGAAAGATTATGCAGGTGTGACGTCTGCCACCTGTCTGAACTCCAATCCTCTAATCCCATTGGCCCCCTCTCTATCTGGGTGAATCCACACAGTACAATGCTTAGCAGCAATCCAGTCATGACAGAGTCAACAGTAGAACAAGGTCAGAGACTGAGCTCCACTACCTCTCTTTCATCCCCACTTATCACAGGAGGTTCATTCACTCTCTGCCCACAAACAAACGAAACCATCTCAAAACCACTCATCCCCAAAGACAATAGCTCTGTTGCATGTTTGAAGTACTTGTGTATGGGGGTAGGGAGGGGTGTAATGCTATACTGTAAAGACAATAAAAGGTGTAAAGCATAAAAACAAGAGCATATTTTATTATTCTTTATGTCACAGTAATAGAAAAAATCGTCTTTTTTTTTAACCTCAGGTCTCCACAGGAGAAAGGTTTACATCCCTCCCTGCATCCATCACCATGAACGCCAAAACTGCAGTTGTTTTCTACATGTATATTTGAATCCATTTGACCTCCTCATCCATGTTAAATCCTGTCCTATCACAGCTCTGTTTTCATCTTCTTCTTTTTCTCTGGTTTCTGGTCTTGGCTGGCAGCACACCTGAAGCCCAGATTATCAGAGGCTGAGTCTGGAGTGTTCCCCATCCTGGATGAAACACGACCATCATGTTGCCGTTAGCAACATCCCACTTCAAGGCAGATCCAAAGTAGATATTCAATTCAAAGAGAACCAGCACCAAGGAATCCAAATAGGGTCCAATCATGCACAGTACCTGGTGGTGATTCGAGCCTTGTGATTGGCTGATCCATCTGAAGTATCAATCCAGGAAGCGCCTCGGAGGACATACATTGGTCGAGCTCCAGGAAAGGGCGTGGCCGTCCACTCCCATGCATTTCCCATCATGTCATACAACCCTTGAAGAAGAAGACACACACTTAGTACAAAACCTCCAGCTGAACTACACACATCACAGCCAAACCTTTATGTAGCTAAATATAACAGAGCTACCTGTAACTATCAATACAATCATCTATGCTTTTTGACTTTTAAAGATAGCTCTTCATGCGTTAATAGGACATTGTGCAGGAGGTTGATAGGTGCATTGTTACCATAGCTGTTCTGAGGTGGGAATGCAGTTACTGGAGACAGACCATGGTACCCATCCTCTGCCTTGTCTCCATCAGGGAACAGACCCTAATATACAGTACACATCAGGTGACCTTACTATGTAATATCAGGCTGATTCCAGGTCAGGTGACACAAAATACATAGAAAATGTGATGAGGGATGTAGACAGTACTGTTTTATTTGTTCTTTTCTTCCATTATTCTTGTTAATTTAAGGAGGGTGAATATGATTAATCTGACCTGCCATAAATTGGTCCGGTTGGGCTGGAACTTGTTTCCCCATGGATATGTCCGTCCTTGTAGAAGAGGATGGAAGAAGGTATGTTAAAAATGACGGATCAGTCGCGGATCTCTCCCACCATCTTAACGTGAAGTTAAATCCCCACAGAATCAGCAATCCGTCTCACCTTGCAGGCCCCCACGTGCAGCCCATTCCCACTCCTCTTCCGTTGGAAGTCTCTTCCCTTTCCAGTGGCAGAAGGCCCGTGCATCGTTCCAGCTTACCTGAACCACTGGGGAGTCCAGGTGATCCCGGATCCCAGAACCAGGCCCTGCAGGCTGGGCAAGGGAGGGTGCAACGGTCAGTGGACAGAGCCAGCTTGGGGTGATGGGGCAGAGCCATATGACAGTACAATAAGGCTTACAGCTTTACCTGATTCATCAAGTCAAGTGATTTATTTATCATGTGTGCAGTGTAACACAAGGTAATCCTGAACAATAACATTCTTAAGACATGACAAGCAACCACTATGTAGTGGGCATTACAAATGAAAATGTTAAGCCCTAGCAGAGTTGTTTAGATTTTTTCTTGCAAAAGTATCTGAGAATAAAAGCATATCATGTTCAAAAGTGAATCGGCGGAAAAGCTGAGATGCCGCTGTCTTGACTTTACCTGTCTCCAAAACACCCGCTCCACTGGCAGCCACCAAGGTGCAGACTGGGATGTGGGAAGTTAAAAAACGAAATAATTTAGTTTGAGGAGCTTTGAGGCAAATAAAAGATTAAGATTTTTGGAACGTGCAATGTCTATGTTATGTTAACACACCTCAATTTTTTCAGTAACCTTACTCTTCAGCTCGTCTGACACAAAGTCCTGAAACACAAAACTCCAGCCAAACGTCTCAGCTTCTGTTTTGTACTTCTGTGCCCTGACAAACTCTCTGTTGATAGATATTGAAAGACAGATTATGCTATACGTTGTGTTGCCCCCAATGAGGCATTATACAAAACGTATCATTCGCATGCTGTTAATTTTATCTGACCTGAAGTAAGAGTTAGTGACGGGGTATTTATCTATGCTAAAGGTTCCGACAGCGACTTCTTTCGTTGGCGATTCTCCATCTCTGCCGTCCGCTGCGTTCGTACCCATCGTCATTTTACCTCCTGGAATGTGAACCCCTTCATCACCTGCATGAAGAGTTCGAATCACTGGTTGGACGAATTTTGCAACTCCTAACTTGCAAGCTAATAACGTTTCCAGATTGTATATCGTGGGTGTATATTAACGTATCCTCACCTGCTATACAATACGTTGTGACGGACAGCCACATCAATGCGACTGTGACATCCATTGGTTACAAATGCGTGTTCGGATTGGGCATTTGGCACAAAACTTGCAGAATCTTTAATCGATTGTCTGTTCTATATAGCTGGCACACGTTTTTCCAGCCTTTACTTTTTTGCCTAGCGTTCTGACTAGCGGTTTCAGACTGTTTCAATGAGGGACAGGAAGTTGCGGTCCGACTGAACTGTTCCGTGGAAATGCGAATATACAACGCCTAGTTCCTTCTCGTTCCAACCTTCCCAACTCTGATAATTCAAGCACTCACATTACATAAATTCAGCATCCCTAAATAATTTGTGAAAATGATACTTGCCACATCAAATAGGAATTCAGCCAAGAGAACTTTTAATGGGTACAAACAAAACTGAGTGGTACAGTTCAGTGCTTCAAACAAATCTCATAAATAAAACAATAGTTTGGAGGGATAATTCAGGGGCTTACAAGGGTTTCTTTGACAAATAATGATGGACATCATTACATTACAGTACAGTGAAAGTTTCATTTGTTGGACAGGGCTATTTTCCATGTTGAGAGTTGTATTTAGGGAGAGAATTTAGAAGGGATCTTCCGTTGACCTTCAACCCTTTAGAGAAGACATACCAGCCCTCATGATCTCATCCACCAGCAGGATGTTACTGGCAATTACCGTGCTGGAGAAAGAAAACAATTGAGTTAAATTGTATTTTATTAAGAGGTGAAAAAACCTCCACCTATCACTTCACTTAGTTCATACAGTTAAGCAAGTCCTCCACCTTACCATGAATGAAGAAGCTGTTTCTTGACACTGTAGTTGTCCCAAACACCTGCCTCACCAGCCACCATGGGCTCACCTGAGGAGAGAGAATCAAGTCAAACATTAAACCAGTGAGAACCTGCCAATACCCAGGCCCAGCCACCCCTTGTAAACAACCGTACAGTATAGGGTTGACCTGTGTGACTGACCTGAGCTGAGATCCACTCCTACCAGCTGGCCAGACTCCTTGTACTCAGTCTGCAGCTTCACTAAGGTCTCCTGGGCATCATAGCCTGAGTTCTGGGCCAGAACCTGAGAGAGGGAGGACAACAGAAGAGGAAATTAATGTTGCGTTCTGTTTTGCCAAAGTGTTCAACAATCATTTATTAGAAGGGCGAAAGAGGTAAAGACAAAAGAATGACAATCGAGAATTCAGTCCAAAAATAAATAAATAAAGCTTTTTCTCCCAGAACACATAACTGCTTGGATGCCTTAGTTAGTAGCAGACACTGGCTTGTCTTACCTTGGGGATAATGAGAAGAGCATCTGCAAAGGCCTGCACTCCCAACTGGGCCCTTCCCTTCACCTTGGACTTGTGCTTCACCAAAGCATCAGCCACAGCCACCTCAAAGGCACCTGCTCCAGGCACTACACTTCCTACGGAGGGAGAACAGAAGGGTGAAGACCTACACTGACACAGCCAATCAACATCTCACACACACAGCCATCTCCATTCCCCTGAGAATTGTTATATAGGCACACTGGCTTGAATTTCACCATGTCAATGTGCCAAGTGACATTTATTAAAATAAATATAAAACAGAATCAGTACGTTAGCATCAGTCTCCTACCATCCTCAATGGCGTTCTTGACTGCTCTCAGGCCGTCCCTGACGGCATCTTTGATCTGTGTGAGGGTGTGCTTGTTGGGGCCCTTCACCAGCAGGGTCACCGAGCGAGGGTTTCCACACTTCTCAATGAAGGTGAACTTCTCCTCTCCCTGTAAAGACGTAACGGTACACATCAAAATACAACCGACCCTGCACCTTAAGCACTGGGATTCAAGTCATCTGAAGAGCAGATTAAAGGCCACCACACTCACCAGTGTGTGTTCGTACACCAGCCCTGCGTGGCCTAGGCATTCAGGAGTGAGGTCATCCACAGAGTTCATAGGAATACCTCCACAGGCCAGAGTGAGTCTGGAGAAGGAAACAAAATCTATATAGCACAAAACCTTTTGACTTAAATAATCTTGACTAAATATCTACACATTGATACCTTCCCAAAAGTGTAAGATTGTACTCATTCTCATAGAAACAGTGCAAGATTGGGCTCCCACTGCTGGTTATAGAGAGAGTGAGAAGTGCTTTTGCATGGTGTCTGACTGCATTTACTACGGGCAGAGTAACACAGAATTCTCCATGCCAACCCTAGAACACAAACACAGATAACGGACAAACACAGAAGCCTCGGCACAGCCACACAGGAGAGAGCTCTTCAGGTTTGACAGGACGAATACTAATAAATACATTGTCATATTGGACACAGTTCAGTAATGCCTGATAAAGGAAACCATGTGAGGGCAAGGCTGTACACAGCCTTTACAAGCTTTGTCACTGGTTATGAGTATGCGTTTTTTTCTGGTAGTAAGTAACTGGTTGTTTGTTAACATATGATCATTCTGACCAGCTTTACCTCTCCATGTTCCTCCTCTTGGCTCTGCGAAGAGCTACGATGCCGTCCTTGGCCAGAGTATCCAGGGAGTAGGGATCAATTCCCTGCGAGACAAAACCAGTCATGAGTCTTGGGAACAACACACAGGAGAGAAATCCCCACTAAACCCACTGTAATACAACACAATGTGGACTTTTACAGCTCTGAGCCAGTCGAGTCAAAGAACTACATCCGATACACATGTGACATGGTGAGATTGTACTGGTCCGCTGAATACATGTAGGAGAGGAGGCAGCTTTCCCAATGCAGAGGTACAGACCAGACTTCACTGTAGCACAGATACATGAGACCAGGGAGAGCTACACGAGCATCCGTGGGTGTTCTCTGTGCTAGGACGATCAAGCTTTTCCAAGCTGTCCGGAAAACAACTAATCAAGGAGATCGGTCGCAATTTCACAACATGGTCCGTCCTTGATGACATTCAGAACCTTCAGCTTCTCTCTCCCTACCTTCTGGTTTATGACGACAAAGCTCTTCTCCCCGTTGGGACACACGGCGTTCTTTAGAGCGATGATCTTCTGCACACGCTCCTCGATGAACTTCCTCTCAGCCGACACCAGCTTATCCCTCTCGTCCGCGCTCTTGTAGAAGAAGCCGGAGTTGACCTCTGTCTTCTCGTACTCCAGGGACACGTTGCAGGTGAGCACGTAGGCATCCTCCACACGCTTCTTCATGTCTGGGTGCCTGGCCCCGTGGTCCAGCACCAGTCCCCTGATTAGCCTGGGGAGAGAGGGGAGAAACAACATGGAGGAGACAGACACATGCTGTAGTGGAGCGTGCTTCCTTAACTGACTGTCAGATAGAGGGGTATGTAAAAAGACTAAGAAAGTGTTCGTGTGAGGGAGACATACTGTGTGTCACTGTCCGTCTTGTGCCTCATTTCCATGATCTCCACCATGAACAGGTCGATGGGCTCATTGGGTTTAGCGATGGCCAGCACAGCATCTACTACAGCCTGAAAACAACCATCCAACACAAACTGTCATCTGACATACAGTTGTCATAATAAATAGCTAGACTAGCAGAATCCATGTTCCATCTCCTCTCTCTTTAAGCTCTTCTAGCAACCTTCTGATTACTAGCCCGACTCCCTCACCGCTCGGCCACCTGTCTCCCAGTCTTACCTCGGTGAGGAGGTCAGCAAGCTCTTTGTGGACCTTGGTTCTGAGGGAGGTGCGTGCTACGTGGATGAGTGTTTCTCTGTCCATCTCCCGTGTCACCTTCATCTCCTCTAGTACCTCCAAGGCCTTCTCCTTCGCTGCCTCAAAGCCCTCGGCTATAATTCTGGGATGGAGGCCCTTTGAAAACAAAGGTTGGTCAGAAAATGATCTAGTTTACTGCTTTGTCCCCAAATATCTTAAGTACTCTTAATTTGTATAACAGGAAGAGCTATTAAGTATGTAATTATGAAAATTGATTGATCCCTCACCTCTGACACGTAGAGGTCAGCCTGTTTCAAGAGCTCCCCAATGATTAGGACATTGGAGGTGGTCCCATCTCCTGTGATGTCATCCTGCGCTGTGGCCACCTTGGCGATCAGTGATGCTGTCGGGTGCTGGATTTGCTGAATGAACAGGAAGAGACAAAAAATGAGTGGAGGAAGAACAGTAGTTTTACACTGAGTAAAAACAACCAATCAAAAAAAGAGTTGTGTGCAACTTGTGGATCCCAGTGTAGTTAAAAAATACAATCTAAGGAAATACACATGAATTATAATAGGGGATTTGCTTGTAATGGTCCGCTGAATACATGTAGGAGAGGAGGCAGCTTTCCCAATGCAGAGGTACAGACCAGACTTCACTGTAGCAGTTACATGAGACCAGGGAGAGCTACACAAGCATCCATGGGTGTTCTCTGTGCATTAGCCATTTAGTTAATCCAACTAACAAAGCAGTGCCAAATTTCTGTAATGTTTTAATAATCTATTTTCTATCCATATTCTACAGTAGATATAAACAGTAACTGTTCTCAATTAGATTATCCCTTACAGTTAATCCAGGGGATTGTGTAGATCTTGTGTAGTTATAATACTAGGGTGTGGTCAATTCCAGAGTAGCCACTTCAATAAACATTCGTAGCTGCAAAAGGGATAATCGCACTACTCAAATACACCTACATGCTTAAGATCATCCTTAACTTACCATTTCGTGCAACAAGACATTGCCGTCTTTTGTCAGCTTGATGTCCCCGGCACCAGATACGAGCCTGCGGGAAGGGACAGGGGAGTCATGATTTATGTCTAGCTAGGCTAGCTAAGCTATATTTATTACAACCAATTCACATCCACACAACAGCGTCTAATGAGAACAGGGTAAAGAGTCAAATATGTGATGTCCAATTTGACAATGGGTATGTAGCATTGTCTACCCATTGTCTGCAGACTACCTAGTATGAAAAGCAGCAGAGACTACACAGACCATGACGATGACAGGGTAACCATGTGGGGATGTCGGTTATCCGGTTAGCTGGCTAGTACGATTAGCCCATTAGCTAGCTAGGACGTTAATTGGTAGATAGGCCTTTGTCTTAAATGTACCTCGCTTTTTTATATTTATATCACGGATTTGAAAGTGTTCCGTTACACACAAATACAATATCACGCGCTAGCTTTCAAAACAACAATATAAATGTAGAACTGTCTACTTCTGTGTAACAGAAGGCTAACGTTAGCCAGTTAGCCAAGTAGCACGCGTGCTCAACAAAAGGCTCTGCATGCGCACTCAACGGTGGGGCTCACATTTTCATGGTCCCCTTTGGTCCCAGATTACTCTTCAACACATCCTGAAGTCCCCGGGCAGCACTAATATTCACGGCCAAGGCGGCCTGGGCCCTTGCCACCTCGGCCTTTGGGTTCAGCGCTTTCACGGCAGTCATGGTGACAAAACACAGCCAGTAAAGGGAAAGACTACCGCTTGTCGGGAGACAAGACAGCGAGGTTGGCTTCGGACGGTAGCGGAAAGGAGCGAGTTTCCAGAAGCTTCTACCGTGTGTTCTTCGACATTTCCTGCGAGAGTCCCGATTGGACAGCTCAGCACATTAAATACAAACGTCATTGGTTACTTTTGTTGTCAATCACGCAGAGATGTTCTGGTGAAAAACGAATGCATTTCTACAAAAATAGAGAATTGCAATTCCTATCAAACCATTTTACATAAACTTATGAACAATGATTGTGCACTGTACCTTGCTCAAGCGACATTAATGATCACTACATGTACGCATCTTTATGTAGTCTTCAATATTGGTAATTGATCATGAATTCTAATAGTCTAATTAGTAGTTTGTTTTGAAATCAGAAATTCAGTTTTTTCTCGTGGTGTACTTAACTGAAAGCACCTACAGCTCATTACATTGATGACCAAAATATGACAGAGCACTTGATTTAATCAGAAGTTTATTCAATATGTACAACTAAAGCACTGCATTTCATATTTATTACATTCAGAAACTTTTCTGGAAGAGCATAGGTTTCAGAAACCCGCTCGTCATTTACACATTATGAAATCACATTCTCAAACTCTTCGACCTTATCTATGAACTGACCATCTCTAAAGAATCATCCCTGTAACAGCATGGGTCACCTGATTGGTTGATGTGTTGGTTGGCATGAATAGGTGTAACCTGATAGGTATATATAGGGATAAGTCTCAACCATAAAGCCAAACCAATCAGGGTCTTGCTGGTAGGCTACCATATTGTATTTTTACTTTGAACTCAATCAAAAACAATAGTGCTCCCCACTTCATCAGTGTTATGACAAAAAGTCAACAGCACCCAATTGCTGTGGTCAGTTAACAGTTGACTGGGCAACCATAAGACAGGCAA
Source organism: Osmerus mordax (assembly GCF_038355195.1). Classification (NCBI taxonomy): domain Eukaryota; kingdom Metazoa; phylum Chordata; class Actinopteri; order Osmeriformes; family Osmeridae; genus Osmerus; species Osmerus mordax. The sequence goes on along the minus strand of NC_090068.1, from coordinate 9,995,588 downwards.
AAGAAAAACCAGGAGGACCATTCACTTACTTACATGGGAAAAGAAAATACTAAATCATAATTTCCCTCCAAGAGCAATAATGATCTTATACAATCAATTGGTTCTGTGTATACAAATATGTGGCTGAAATCTAACAAAATGTGTCATTTTGAAGCTCATTTTTCGAAAACCTCGACACACTTTCACAGAATGACTCACTCTCGCAGAAGTGTCTCCAGCCTGTTTTACAGTTGCATAGCTAAAATGTCACACATTTTTTGGAATGAAAGCCAGTTAATGTCAGACTTTGGACTTAAGACTAAGCGAGACAGCAGGAACTTTGCCTGTGAAGGAAACAGGACTAGTACTGGAGACCACTGGGGCAGGGCAAGAAATACATACATAAAACAAAATTTCATCTCAATTTGTAACCTAGTTCACCTAGTAAAACTGACCATCCATTTGGGTGATGTAGACAGCTGAGAACAGAGAGAAAAAATAATTATGTTGATTCAAGCACAACATATGGAGTGTCAGGAACAGTAACAAATCATTAGCAGTAACTTATAACATAATTGTATTGACAATTTGTTTGACCTTTTGATTTGAATCGTGTTAGGTAATACAGAAATAAAAGGGTGAAAAAACCCCAGACAGAGATAAAGTGGCAAGCCTGTTGATGTCACTCTGAAATCCCAGGCAGTGCACACTCTGGAGGTTGGTTACGTTCTCTACGGATCAGGGTGGAAATAGCTGTGGTGGCATTTGCTACTTCAGAAGAGAAGTCTTCATTGGGATCATTATTCTTGACTCCATGTGCTGGATCAGAGGAACTAAAATACAAGGAACTTAAATGACTCTTTCCTTACACTCTTAGAAGATAGAAACATGTCATGGGGGACACCAATAAAGGACCAAGTGCGCAAGAAAGAAAATCAATAAGATACTAAGCTTACCAGTGTAATAAACAACTTCATCCCAGCCATCATGTTGCCAGGCTGCATTTCTGGTGTCTTCTCTTGACTGGAGATCTTTGTAAGCTAATGAATGCAACATTAAAATGTAAGTATTTTCCAGTGCATCAAATCAGCAGCATTTAAGATATTACAAAAAAAAATATGATTTGTATTGGGGATTTTGTTCCCCTAGAGGAAGAATGAAATATAAATGAATCCATCTAAACGTGTTAGTCTTACCCCAGAGGTGGTGTACCATGTAGAGGCTACCGATCTGAGAGAAGAAGCCTCCCACAGCTTCCTGGTCCTGCTGACGGAACTCTATGGCACGAGCCCTGTGGAACACACAACACTGGCTTTGCATGACCAGGACTCAACTGAATTGTTGCTGTCGAGAAACACAATCGTAGCTATTTAAAGAGAAATTAAGAATGTATACTCCATTAATATATATATACACACACTTTTTAAATATATAAACACAAATTAAATTTTTATTTGAATTGATGACTTAGATTTATGAGAAGGATTATCATTAATTCACTGCTCCTCTCTGATTACAGTTAATCTCCTCAGAGATTCGTATGTCTTTCTATCCGGAATTCTGGTTTGAATTGTCAAATTACAGCAGGCATATTCCATTACATATAATATATATTGGTCAAACATATTTTATTTATTCAATCATCTCTTATCACTCATGCTTGAGACATGCAGACGTAGTACAGGAAAGGTGTACCGTATAATCTTATAATTCAGCTACTACAATCTGTAAAAGCAATGGTGATATAAAGGAGTTCTGTATATCCTTAGGTGACATATTATAAAATAACACAATAGTGAAACATTCAATATTTGAAGGTTGAGCCTAAATAATAAAAATGAGAAAAGCGCTGCCTTACCAGTAGTTTCCCCACTCAATCATGGTTCCTGGCTAAAAAGGAAGAAGGAATAGGTGAGACTGATAAGGAAGTATTTAGTTGCCTGATAGCATTCAGTATACCCAGTCAACTAGTCAGAGACACAGCGATATTGAGATACTGAGGAGAGACTCACTCTGAGTTGGTAGGAGCGGAGCTCGTAGATGTTGGCTCCAGGACGCGGTACAGGCTCGTTCCAGAAGCTGAACTCCAGCAGCAGCTGGTTCTTCCGGGACAGGAGCATCTTCCCTCGCTCTTTTCTATACTCCATGAACTCCTACAGCAAGGTGATTAAACAATACAAAGTAAGCAGTGAACTTTCTCATGGGCATAAACTGCACATGTAAAGATTCATTTATGATGTGCACTCAACCAACTTTGCATGAAGCAAATCATAATTTTTTTATTATCCTTTTTACAATCGATGTCAAAGAGAGCTTCACAGATGACTACAGATCAGCAAATGTTAATTGAAATAGCATCAGGCTCCAAGATTTTAGAGATAATAAATTGCAGTCCTCTCAAACTGTTGCTCAATAGCAAATTCCTACCATACCTTATTCTGCCTGAGTTTGTTCATACACTCCGTTAGGGCAGGGTAGCCTCCCCGATATCTCCATAGGTGAACTGGCACCAAGGGGAAATGAGAAAGAAAAAGAGAGAGGACATGGAACATGGATTCTGCTAGTCTAGCTATTTATTATGACAACTGTATGTCAGATGACATACAGTCATCCCCCCCCCAGGGAGTCAGATGGCTGAGCGGTTAGGGAATCGGGCTATTAATCTGAAGGTTGCCAGTTCGATTCCCGGCCGTGCAAAATGACATTGTGTCCTTGGGCAAGGCACTTCACCCTACTTGCCTCGTGGGAAATGTCCCTGTACTTACTGCAAGTTGCTCTGGATAAGAGCGTCTGCTAAATGACTAAATGTAAATGCATGTGTGTGTCCTTACCGGCTTGGTCTTGTTCTCCATACCATGTGTTCCAGGTACCCACCAGATCACATGGGTAGTGAGAGTCAGCAGTGATGGAGGGAAGGACATCATCACTAGAAAAACATGAATTTAAAAAAGCAGACTGTAATTAATATAGGTTTCATTCAAACAAAGTCAATCAAATGATTGCTTACTAAAGATGGCAGGAACATCTTACCAAAGTTTGTTGTAAGCGTCAAGGCACTCAGGCTTGACATTGTGAACTGTAAGAGAAATGCTTTTAACGTTATACAGTATGTAACAGATTGCGTGGCGAAGGTCTGGAAAGAACGTCAGACATTTTTTAATCCACCTTAATCCTGCCTAAAAAATACAATCCAGACATTGTAATCTTGTACAGTTCACGTAAGAGCCTAAGATTTAAGTGTGGGCATGTTTAAATTTTGAAATTAGTCATAAAAATAAATACATTGTATCTTATAGAGGTTGCTTTCTTCCTTCTTAGCCAGCAGGTGAGAGTGGGGATCCTTTCTGGGATCCACCTTTCGAACAAACAGAGACTTGAACCAGCTGTCCTCACTGTTTTTATTGGTGGATGCTGAGAGATTCCTAAATGCAGTTGGGAAGATGAACAGAGAAAGTACTGTGATTTGAAGGATTGCAATGGTGACATAATTAAGCCATGTAGTACGCAACTCAAAACAAAAGATATGTCCATATAAAGGAACACTACAAGCTTATTTTTAATTCCATGTTCCAACACTGCTCGAGAGCAAATATAACTGGTAGCTTAAGTAGGTAATTTTGGCAGCTTGCCAACTGATCTGGTATGTACCAGAATTAAAGTCTGCATTGGATTCGCTAGCCTATATATTACAAGACAGTTTTAATGGTGTGTGACAAGATATCGTTGCCTAGTGCTCCACTTCTAACTTCTAACTGAATCATAAAAGAGGGTGCGCGAGACACAAAATAACTGCTTGTTGTGACCTTGAGCCAGACGTTCATTCAATTGCAAATCCAATGCTCTTACACAGCGTAAAGTGAATTAGCTAGTACTGTTGTCATCAAGGGCTAGCTTAGCTATGGTCAGTGTGTCATGCCTCTCTTGCAAAGTAGTTGCATATTTGCTTAGAAAGACAAAAACTAGAAAACTAAATAAAGAAAACTACTTAAACGTCTCTCTAAATGCACTTTGGTGCATGACTGTGAAGTAGCAGTTATATTTTAAATTCTAGCAAATAAATGTACGATTGCCCAAGTCAATGACACCAAATAATAGGTAGTAGCTAGCAGTAAAACGCCTCGGGAAAGCTAGGCTAGTTAGCTTACAACAAACTTTGCCAAGAATAAATACGCATATATAATTACGTTCACTATCATGATTATGTCAGCAATAAATCGGGCAGTCTAACCTGGCAATAAGTGAGACTTGTCCGTTTGTCCAGACCCCGTTTTTAGTCTGTTTCATCCCACTGCCTACACTGTGAAGGACTCGGGTCGCCATCTTTCCCCTGAATGCGCGTATACTACTGTACCAGTGCTGTCAAAAGTAGCGGAAAACATAGTACCACTGTCTCCACCAGGGGGCAGTACAACCTACAACTAAAATCTATAACAGAACTCCATTAATCTATATTTTGAAAGCCAGGGTGACCACTGCGCATCCATAATTTTATTTTACTTAATAATAATGTGCATATGAAACACACAGTCTTAGGCTTACTTCAGTTTGCCAGTGTTGAATGCAGTGGCTGTACTCCTTATTTCACGTTACAGTTTCCACTTCCCATTTTTTATTCAACATCAAGACACTTAAGTAGCACACTGAATTTAATCTGAAATAGCATGATAACAAAATATTCACAACACCAAATACATATTTCAAAAAAATGAACGTTAGACTGTTGTTGCTGCAGAAGAAGAGGCTGGTTTTGTACAAGCAGAGCTGTTGTCTGAAGAGGCGGCAGAGATGTTAAGCTCCTGTAATTTCTCCATTAACGTTATCTCCTGATCAAGGTGCTGTGTGGGGTTGCTTAGGGGCTCCAAGAAATCTGTTCCTGCAACCCTCTTCCCAGTCAGAGGGTCCACTCCTTTCCCTACTTTATGCACAATCTCTGCCAGTTCATGTTTCACATGTTTGGACCTGCGCTCTGTTAGGGCCTTCAAAAGAACTATGTCACCCACAGTGCACTGCTGCAAGACATCATGAGCAAAGTATGTCTTCTTCTTGTTGTAGAACTGTAGAATGGAGTGGGAAGACAACATTGTGTTATCAATGTCTATACTTTTAAAACATATCAGGAAAGCTTAAATTGACTACCTATACTTTTCAATTCTTTGTATAACTTCTATACTCTTTAAATAAGTCACTTGCGGGGTGAAAAAGTGACCAGTTGAACTGTACAATATTTTTACTGACACAGTAAAACACAGATAAAATGGAACAAACTCAAACTTGTTCAAGAGTCAGGGCTAGGCATAGGCTTAATGTAATGTCAATGTTTGATTTCTTCAACAAAAGCTTAAATTGACTACCTATACTTTTCAATTCTTTGTATAACTTCTATACTCTTTAAATAAGTCACTTGCGGGGTGAAAAAGTGACCAGTTGAACTGTACAATATTTTTACTGACACAGTAAAACACAGATAAAATGGAACAAACTCAAACTTGTTCAAGAGTCAGGGCTAGGCATAGGCTTAATGTAATGTCAATGTTTGATTTCTTCAACAAAATGGGGACATTCACTAAACCATGCTGCTGTAGCCCACACTCCCAGTCTGGGAGTTACCTTGAGAAGGTATGGGTCCAGGACCATTCGAGTCACTCGAACTTTGGCCGTCTTCTGCATTTTGGTGCCGACAACTTTGCCAATGATCCATTTGGCATGGACCGATGCCTTATTCACCGACATATTGAGTCTGTTATCAAGGTATGAATGAACCTAGTGTGGAAACAAACATGTTGTTATTAGATAACGTTTCGTGTTTGACAGTCAAGGTGCAAGGTGATATACTGTCTGTTTCATCTGGTACAGATCAGAGAATGACCGAATGAATGAAATTTGAAATACATCTCACATTAAGCTCCCTAACTATTTGCACAAAAACAGTATTTAGCCTAATAAAGCCTACCGGTAGTTACTACTGTATTAGCTAAGAGCTAGCTCTAGCTAGCTAGTTGCCAGGGTTAGGTTAGGCATTTAAAAGAATTTTGCATTTACTACTATCCTGAAAATTACAGAACATAGTAAAATATGAAAGATACTTGTCATTATCTACAAAACAATATCACCTACTGTATTTAATAACTGATCAACTGAAGGTCAGACACTCTTCAACGCGGACTCCCCATCCATGCGAGTGTGACTGTTTTGATGACGTGTTTCCAAATACGGGTTCAAAGGAGGGACATAAAACCCGGTTACGTACTTCAAATTAGTGTGTAAGTCCCTAGTGTTTGGCGTTGTTCAATTTGTCCTGTGCAATACTAGATTGGTGTACAGTACTGGTCGTTCTTGTATCCTATAGGTAAACTAGTCTAAATGCTCACTTTTGGAAAATGATTGAAGTACTACTTTCGACATACATTTTGTCTGCTTCTTGAGTTTAAATATATACATTTCAATTTCTATTGTAATTACCAACATCTGACCCAAGAGCTTGCAATCAAAGCAGTAATTTGGAATCAAAAGCATGTCTCCTGATTTGCAATGGAAACAGGTGAGTGGAGAACTGTAAATGTATGCATAGACCCAAGTAAATACTCTGTCCCTGAGTGGGAATTGGCAGTGCGTCAGAACCAACCACAGAACAATCTGGGCTTAATCAGATGCATTCAGGGGGAGAACAGGCTTGATTCTCTCTTTTTTTCCATGTAAGGCAGTCCAATCATTGGCAACTTTGACATACTCGCAGAAACAGCCAACATAAAACACTCCATAGTGTAAAGGACTATTCACACACACACAGCATCATTGATTGCACTCTCAGTTAAGGAAACACAACACAACACAATACATACTGGAATACAGCATCTGAGTTCAGGTACAATCTTTTGTCTCATAAGTAAGTTACAGCTTATGCGTACATATGGAACAGGGTCTTGCCTTCCCTGTTTCTTATTTACTTAAGGATAAGGTCATATGTTACATGCATGCCTTCATGCAGGAGGGAGCTGACATTCATGATATCGTCTCAGTCTCACATAAAGCCAGGAAAGGCCGATATGCTATGACACAACACAGAGGTACAGTTAAAACAAATGATTGCATACCGGCAAAAATATTGCCTTTTCTGTGGTCGATAGTATAGTTTGGTTTGCTCAACCGTGGACTGGTGTATGACATTTTCTGTTAGATATTAAGGCAAACATCTGGTTCAGCTGTTCAGAATTAATCTGATCGGATTTTGCCAATGGGATTGGATCAAATCTTGAAAATGGGTTTTTCAAAAGAATAAAAGGATTCTGAAATCGGATTAGATCACTTTATCCAGTCTTGATTTTGATCTGGATCAAATCTTCATTAAATGTTGTTCAAAACGTTTTAGTAGGACTGGGATTCCTTTGACCCCCCCAAAAAATAAGGATTATCCTTATCCCAGAAGAAAGGTGGATTCAGGGTGTATTTCTGGAGCGAAATGTAATAAAACTCTTTTATGAAGTATTACAATGACTCAATCATCAGAGGAGCTTCGAACAATGGCATTACTTGCATGTTCAGTCAGTCCCTCAGTCTGAGAGCATACTGGAGGTTGGTCTGGGTGTTCAACAATCTTGGCTGCATCATAAACGTGGAACGAAGAAGTAGCACCATGGACTCAAAAGGACCAAATTTCACAGCTGCAGAAACCAACGCACTAATGGAGGGTGTTAGGTGCCATTATGCCTCAATAGTAGGATGTTTTAATTCTACTAAGGGTGGAGAGGTAACTAACAAAAAGAAAAAAGAAATTTGGGCGAAAATCACCCAGAATGTGAATGATGTGGGGTTTGGTCAGAAGAGGACCACAGAGCAAGTGAAATTTAGATGGAAGAATCTGAAGGCCAGAGCAACAAAGGAAGCAAAAAACATCCAAACAGGCAACAAGACCATTAGGAGAGGTAATTACTCAGATGTGGTTCTTGACATTATCGGAGATGAAAACTTTCAAGCTCTGCAAGGGATTCAAGGTGTTGTAGAGGATGGTGTGCCAATGATTATAGAAGAAAGCGGGACAGTTCCTCCTAATGCAGAAGAAAACTTTATTCTGGATCTCATTCCTGTTATTGAGGAAGAAGGTGGATCCTCGCTAGTAGAGCCAGTAGTCATTGCCACAGGAGCTCAGAAAAGAGTCTGGAAGCGTTCTTTGCCAAACAAAGATGATGATGTCTATAAGTCACTTTTCAAACGAGAAACTGAAAAAGCAGACGTACAGATTCGACTGGCAAAGGAACAAATCATTCTTACCCAAATACAGCAAACCAAAGCCAAACTTGAGATCCGCCTTCTCAAAGCAGGGCTTCAAAAAGCTGGTCTATCCACAAATGAAGAAGAACTCTGAATGCTCTTTATTTTGTTAATCATTGGACATTCAGCCTTTTTATGATTTAAAACACATGTTAAAAATATCCACCATGTATCTGAGAATAATATACAGGACATTTTTGTTTATTTGTATTTATTTGTTGTAAGACAGATGAGGGGTCTAACAGTTTTAAATACATTTCAAATGGAAGGGGATGTTTATTGTTGATTTATTGTTTTGTCCTGTCTCTGAAAAAACACTGTAGTGACCCCCACGCTGGCTATTCTACCTGCTGTTCTTACCATAGTTGGTAGCCCACATTGTGACATGTAGATGTTATTCAATTTAGAGCACTGGTAATCCGGATTTGGTATACTTGAAAGGTTTGTATCTGGATCAGGATTATCCAATTTTTCCTTCTAAATCCAATAGTACCAGTTGAAAGGAACTGTCTTGATTAGTTGCTTGGGTGAATCATCTATAAATAGAGTTCAACAAATGCTCACACCACTTTGTTGGTCTTCATGCCTAGAATTCACTAGCCAGATTTAGGGTTTTGTCCAGGTCTTGTCTTATTGTTTACAGAAGGACAAGTTCAGCCTGACCAGAGACGACACACCCCATTCGCACAGTGAAGCCTAAGTGAAATAAACAGATTACAGCACTCACTAACTCAACTGAGCAAAGGAGAAAAGGATGTTAAAAAGCATGGTGCTGTTATCGTTGCCATTAGATCAAACAGGATTAAAGTGCATGTGACGTGTGGTTGGATGTTGCAACGACTAGCTTTGAACACTCACAAACAGAGGATCCCAAGTACTTATTCTTGATTTTCTGCTGTAATTTCTAGATCCACTAGATTTGTGTGTTGCAACGATTTGTACGTCGCTTTGGTTTCAAGCTTTTGCTAACGGCTAGCAGGTACAGTAAGGTTACGTCATCCAATGCAACTCATTGAATTTAGGCCTAGACTGTACCATGACGCAGGCAACACTCTCCTTCAGCCAGGCTCCAAGATCCAAGGTTAAAAGTTGAACGTGACCGATAACCCAGTGGCGGCAAACTGGCCTGTGGAAGGGCGAGTCTCGACAGACAGGAAATAGTCCAGCAGCACTAACATACATGGTTGGTGTGAAAGGGCAGTGAGTCATGTGGAATGACAGCTTAGCATGTGTTTGTTTTCACGGTGTTTTCACGGTGGATTGACTGAGAGGTTAATGAATGTGTTCCCCCGTGGGCTTCGGAGCCATTTAAAACAGAGTCGGTGATGATTAGAGAGATCACTATCTCAGCCCAGTCAACCGGGGGACCTGTTGCTGTCGTCTGTCATTCCCTCAAGTGTTGGTGCAACGGAGGTGTTGGTTTAACCTCACTTCTCAGACCTGGAGACACTGGGCCACAGTGGCACGTGTCTCGTTGTGAGAGAGTTCACATACTACACATTGAGTGAGGTCATTTTACAGGCGATGAAGATGCTGGTATCAAACTCTTGGTTGGATGTTTATGTCAAGTTGCAAGGCAGATCATATCTGTGGCAATAGTATTGATTTTCTGCATTTGCAGTTTCTTCAACCTGCCAACCTCAACGCTTTCCATTAGCCAGAATAACTCCTTACCCAGACATAGGTTATTTAGACTGCAACTATGTGTCTCATTTCTCAACTGCAACATTGTAAAAACTAATGACATTATATATTTTCCTTGCCCTTCCATCACATCAACCATTTTTGGAGTGTGTACTTACCTGACCACTTCGGACACTGCTTGTTGCCACACTTAATAGTACTCATGAATAGTGACTGTTTTAGCTTTATTTGCATGTTGATGAATGTGTCACCATGTCCTGTTTATGTCGGTGTCCACAGGTGCAATTACACAGGCTTGGGTCTGTGTTCATGACAGGTGCACAATTATGACATCACTTTGTAAAAGTGGGCCCTTGGGGACAAGGACATAAATCATCCAATAATGTTCTGAATAATATAGCTCTCATCTAGGTCATACTTCAGGACTCACTGTAGGGTGACACGCTTGTGCTCCATTAATCCAATCCCCTATGCCCCCCTCCCACCCACCCAACCCCCACATACACTGCTCTGACCCCCACTGCTCCCCCCTCCAACTCCTCTCTTTGGGAGTTTTTGCAAGGCCTACAGAGACCCACTGTTTACGTAAACACAAGACCAGCCTCACCTACCAACACATGGGCACAGCCAACACACCGAGAATGTTCTAGACATTCAGACAAGTTTATTGTTGTTTGCACATGAAGTATTTTTTATACGTTTTCGTCTTTCCTACTCTGGTAATAAGATACATTTACGTGTTCTGACTGTCAATGAGAGACACAGGAAAGGGGTAACTGGAGCTTACATATGTCATGATCATGTTTCATACTTTATGCCTTCTTGCGGATGCACGCCACAGCAACTTCTCACCAAAGGTCAAAGGTAACAATATGGTATCGCTTTGGTTAATGTGCTATAAATTAAACGTCTACATTGCAAGGGTTTTCTGATATTCCCTGGGCAGTGACATCATCCCTTCCTCTCTTTGTTGCCAGCCCCCTGACCTTGCCTTGTACTTGCCTGGTTGTAACACAATACTCCCCACCAAATGGGGCGTCACTGTCCTGCCTCAGGATTGATAATGGGGCTTCATGTGGTGGTTGAACTGATGTCCTTGCCAATGCCTGTGGCAGACAGAGGATAGCCTATTGCAGCTGCAGCTCTTTGGAAGGAAGCGCGTGTGAACCCATCCTGTGACCATAAATCCCCTCTGTGCTCATTGTATGCTTCCTATTTGGTCATCTAAAGAACTTATGCACATCTAATCCCTTGGTTCTTAGTTAAGGATGTTGGAATATGTTTCAGAAATGTGTTTCAGCAGAGCATGGCACAGACCTCCCATTTCCAAAAATGGAAGTAAAGAAACAAAAGTGAATGTGTCCTCTCATGACAATATTTCTGGCAAATGCCTCTTAACAAAATTAAAGTCTCATGTGCAGTAAAGCCGACAATTAAAGCCAAAATATATTTGTTCATACGACACCTGTGTATGTTTCCTGAAGGCTAGCAACTGAGTAGACATGAACAAATCAACACACACACACACAATCGCACACACACACTTGCCTTGAGGCCAGGGTTGGTTCCGGTAAGTTGGGAGCAGAGAGAGCGAGGCAGACAGTAGATAAAGCGTATCGGAGAGACCCCCGGTTCCTCGGCGCTGTCTGTGGGCCGAGACAGACTGACAGGACTGCTGACATGCTGACCGGGCCGTAACCACAGACCAGGGGACGACCTCAGCTCTGACGTGTTCTCTGATACCTCTGATGCCATGAGAAATGTACAGTAAAGCTCAGAACAGGTAGTGGTGGTAAAGCAGTCCTTAAAGAAGTCACGGGCAGACAGTTTGTTAGTGGACTAAGAGTGGATCTGCCCGTGTTTGCTCTGGTACTTTCCCAATGGTCTCTGTGTGTGTCTGTGTGTGTGTCTGTGAGCATGTGTGCACAGTTGGTTGGAAAAGGTTCATGATTTGTGAGTGTTTATTAATCTAAGATGGTGTCTGTTTTTTGTGTCCAGTTGAAAAGAGTTCCCATCATTGGCTGAATACTTTTCTAGCTGTCTCTCTCTCTCTCCCTCTCTCTCTCTCTCTCTCTCTCTTTGTCTCTCTGTTTTGCTACACTGATTGTGTACTGCTTTCATGGACCAATAAATTGAATGCGAGAAATTGTATTTGATTTCCATACTGTTATCCTGTGTGTGTGTGTGTGTGTGACCACGTAAGTGTATCAGGAGGCAGCATCACCAGCATTGGAAACCCCAGTAGTGTGAAGCAGTATCACTCACCCTGACAGATTGACTGTGATGTCATGATGTCACAATTAAAACAATGATGGTGGTAGAATACCATAGACGTTTTCCGCCCCAGCGCACTGATGTCATGGCTGAAGCTGAGGCCTGGGCCGTCCACAGATAAGGGAACTCTAGGCTGAGCTCTATCTCACAGAGCAGGCTGGAAAGAAACGTAGAGGCTAGCCTACTCCACCAACTCTGGCGAAATCTGCGGAACACACACTGCATGCTGCCTTTGGGTCATTGTGACCCACCGTCGTGGTGCAAAAGGTGGGTCACAATGACCCGAAGGCAGCACAAAGGGTTAGGACCACGATGACAAATGGTTATAGCGGCGACTATTAAAAAGGCAATAAGTCCTAATTACTCTCCCACAGCTGGGTCGTGTCACACGTGACAGAAGGTTAACAGCACAAGGGCCTGGCACACAGCCACAAAGCGAGTGGGAAGGACTGTGGAAGTCTTATAAAGTCTTTGAACTGTGAGCCTGATTGTCCTTCAGTAATTTGTAGTGAATGTGCTTTCAAATGAACTGATATGGGGATTTGGTTGTAGCCTAAATCAAGTGAATTGTAAAGGGGGAGATTTGCGGGTGTTTGCAGATCTGCAACACCACTGGATATTGTCTGGGTGTGATTACGCAGTCTTCCATTTCTGAATTAGACCCCATAAAACTTGATGATCTAAAATGGTGAAATTGGCTCTGGTTCCACTGTTTGTGGCAGGGATAGAGACAAATTGTGTTCTATTTCTAGAGGCAATTAAGACAATCTGCAAGGAAATTGACCCCATTATTCCAATCATGTATGGTTATGCTACTTATCACTGGTGAGAGAATTGAATCATGATTTTATTTCAAATCACCCTTGACTGGCTGCAAAACTGAGGGTGAATGACAGTCACCCCACCCAGCATTATCTTACAGTTTTAACAACAGATGCCGTTCAATTCTTCCTATCAAACCTCAACAGTTTGAGTAGTTTTGAGCATGTTCATATACATATAACGTACAAACTACATTTGAGCTGCATTCTAATCAAGATCTGGTAACACAGACAGACAGCTCTTAACAACATTTGACATAGGCAGAAAAGCACCCTGGTGGGTGTGAGACGTATGTCAGAGTTGACTTGGCCTCCAGCGTGTGAAGAGGTTCAGTCTCCTCTCAGTTTGATAAATGATATGTCACACCAGAGAGCTGCATGAGTCTATATAAAGATTACAGTAACCTCACCCCTTTTTTTTCTCTCGCAAAACATCGTTGTTCATGGTTCCAGCCTTTAGCTCACGGTTTCTGTTGCCAAAGTGTCTAAACTCAATGTTTATATCCTGGCTGTCTGATAGGGTCTGATTCTACGTATGGTCAGGGGTTAGGAATGCAGGTATGCACCACTTGCAGAGCTGCACACAGCTGCCAGAATTCAGACTGACACCTCAGCCCAATCTTTTCTCTCTCCCTCACTTCATGGAGTGATTAAATTCTCCTGTTTTGTTTGTGCAGTGATTCAGTGGTCTGGATCAGATGTAGTGTGCTCATGACTGTGGCATGCGCTGACAATACTGATATGTTTACCACTCACACAGATACATTGACATGCATGCCTGAGTACACACTCACACACATGCACACACGTACTTACATTTACATTTACATTTAGTCATTTAGCAGACGCTCTTATCCAGAGCGACTTACAGTAAGTACAGGGACATTCCCCCGAGGCAAGTAGGGTGAAGTGCCTTGCCCAAGGACACAACATCAGTTGGCATGACCGGGAATCGAACTGGCAACCTTCGGATTACTAGCCCGATTCCCTCACCGCTCAGCCACCTGACTCCAGACTGCTTGGATATAGGTCTGATCGTATATAGAGTTTGGTCATGATTCAAAGTGCTTTGTCGTTTCATCGTGTCGTTTTAACTGGGTTGGGATATGAAAGGGGGATGTTTTGATTCAGTTTGTATCAAGAGATGGCCACATCAAGGTACTTCTACCAACAAAATCCTTGGCATTTTCCATTGTTATTCATACTTTAACAGTTTGTTTCAAGTATTTCATGTTGGCTTAGATGGCAACAACGCCCTCAGAAAGTGCAGCTGCCCCAGAACCACCTGTAGTGTTTCAGCCAGCCTGGCTATGTTGATCGTCTCATCCCCACTGAGTCAGTGGGTGAATTCCAAAGAGACTGTTCCACTGGTCCATGCCCCACACATACACAGACTAGTCTGTGTCCCTGCTTGTTTTTTTCTCTCCTTCATCCATCTTTCTGTTTGTGCCTGGTTCTCAGGAGTCTCTGTCTGTTCACAGACACTTAAGAAAACACAACAAACGCAGAGACAACACGCTCCTCTCTCCATTCCACACATCGGGCTTCGTGCATCGTCATGGAAACAGCCGTGTTTACGTGCAGTCATTGCACAGCTCAGCGGTGTCCTGCCTGCTGACGCACACACACAGTAACTTACTGTAACTGTTACAGGCCTGGCCTGTCTGGCTGTCTCCAGCTTGGTACAGTAATTAGCTCATTAAGGAACGTGAATTTAAAAACCTGAGGCTGAGGGATGTTACAACAGAACCATTAGGAACTCCACTCACCTCTCTCATCATGTTTGATTTGCTTCTCAGCCCTACTATTCTATTTGTTCAACATGATCTATTTGTTAACATGGGTTTGATGGCTCTTCAGGGTAAAGTCACATTTCTTTCTCACAGTTGTGCAACATAGCTAAGCTGAAGTCGAAATAGAGGGCCAACAGCAATGTCTCAGTTCAAACAAGCTGTTTTATGAATGATATGTATCTTGGCTGAGTTTGTGTGTGGTCAGTTACTGATAAACATTTGGGCAACTGTATTTTGTCCTCAGTTGCAGACTGAGCCACCTGCTTGCTGTGGCTGTCACATTCTGATGACATCAATCACGGCGATAAGGGTCTGACACCGAAGGACACATGGCCAGTGTTTCAGAGCCCTCCCAGTTTGCATTGCTCCTGGGCATGTGGAGCAACTGGCCAACATCAGGATCCAGTGCAGAAAGGCCACAACATGCATACCTCTTACCAGCCCAGCGCTGACAACGCAGGTTCAAGATCACTGTGCGTAAAGTGACTGAAGGTGATAATGTGCGGAAGTAAATTGGATGTGTATTTGCTCCATGTGAGTCGGAGGCATGAGTCAGACATCAAGTTTTGTGTGCGCGTGTGTTCCTTCGGCATTGCACCAGCAAGCTGTTATTAGCCCAGACCAGGTCATTGTTGACTCAGAGAACAGAGAAGGTTCCAAGGCTGTTCTTATCTGACTGGCTGGCTTCCATCTCCATCCCTCCGTTAATGAAACATTAACACAGGCCTCCTCCAGGGACAACAGAGATTGGGTTAGAAAAGTAATTAATTTGCTGGAATATCTGTTGGTGTTTAAATAATAAAGCCAAAGGAGATTGTAAAACTCTCCCGTTGAAGGGGGGGCTCTCTCTGTCTGTCCTCCTCACTTATGCATTCACTCATTCACTTGTTTTCACACACACACGTACACATATGCACACACACACAACATAAGGGTGCCTATGGTGATATCAAGACATAGCAATATTAAACCTAAGCTTAGGACGTGTGCGTTCCATCAATATGGAGAACATAAGTCTTGAAATTCCATTCATTCACCCTTACCTCACTACTCTCATCTCTCAGACTGTGACCAATCAGTGGGCTTAGAATAGAAACCCACTGAAAGCAAGTGTGGTAAATTATATCAGGCAGAAGGTTTTAGCATGTACTCCAGGCAGGTTAGACGATATCTGATCAGACACAAGGTGGATGAGCTGGGTGTCTAATTGTCCTCGGTTGATGTCAGGAGGGGAACGAGATGATTACCGAGCCTAAATTGCATCCATCTGTGTGTTGCGTCCCTGATGTTGTAGTGCTGACAGAGATCGGCTCATCCCGCCTTCCCTCTGCTGGGTTCCCCTGCTCTGAGCAGTTGGGGGGAACGACTGCAGGATGACTTCAGATTGCATGATGGGGGGCTGGAGGAAGGAATGAATCAGTCAGGGATTGTTTAATGCCTGTTTCATGCCTCACCCCTGTATGACTAGGTGACTGGGGACGTGTTGATGAGCTGAACATGGGTTTGGGTTCCCTCCGTGATATTGGATTCCAAGTGCTGCACTCTCATTCTGTTGTCTCTACTCAGGACATTTCTGCACCTGGGCTTGGAGGTTTGGGGGAAATCTGGGTTCAGGCCAGGTTTTGGTTAGAGTTGTACGCAGATGCAGTGCTTTGGACTGTTTGTGTAAACTGTGTAAAGGTAGATCAATTGGTTGATGATGATCATGCCACAATGAGAAATATGCATGCCAGAAATGTATTTCAGAAATGTATTTGTAATTAGGGTTATCGAACCCTTCTGTTCCTCACACAAAAATGTCCATCTCAAAGTTTTTGGAAAGGAAAGAAAAATATATTTTTGTTGTTTAAATTAAGAAAACACTGCACCTTTTTCTTTCCTTTCCAAAAACATTGAGAAGAAACCTTTTGGGTGAGGAACAGAAGGGTTCAACTTGCAGTGGCCTCTTCAGGGCTTAATGAACGGACATCGTGAAACAGAGGTTAAGACTCATCATCAGGTCAATTAGATGTACGACATGTCTACATGTCTCCTGTGAGCTTTGATAACATCTCCATATCAACATTTGATAACAATTCCACAACGATGGGAAAAATGATGAACTATAAAATAGTCTTTGAACATCATTGGATTAAGCAGGGGTGTAACCAACAATATTTCTCAACCGATGTTTCCTTTTGAATAAATTAGATTATAGTTCAGATGTCAGTGATGAGTCTGTTTACTGAATATCTGCTCCTCCTGAGAGCATGTGGTTGTGAAACAAATCACAGAGACACTGGACGTTGTCATAATTCACAACTCGAGTCTACAAAGCAGAGAAGGGAGAGGACTGTGTGGTGTCTGTGTGCTTGTGTGTTGAGGACTGTGTGGTGTCTGTGTGCTTGTGTGTTGAGGACTGTGTGGTGTCTGTGTGCTTGTGTGTTGAGGACTGTGTGGTGTCTGTGTGCTTGTGTGTTGAGGACTGTGTGGTGTCTGTGTGCTTGTCTGTTGAGGACTGTGTGGTGTCTGTGTGCTTGTGTGTTGAGGACTGTGTGGTGTCTGTGTGCTTGTGTGTTGAGGACTGTGTGGTGTCTGTGTGCTTGTCTGTTGAGGACTGTGTGGTGTCTGTGTGCTTGTCTGTTGAGGACTGTGTGGTGTCTGTGTGCTTGTCTGTTGAGGACTGTGTGGTGTCTGTGTGCTTGTGTGTTGAGGACTGTGTGGTGTCTGTGTGCTTGTGTGTTCTGCCAAAAGAAGCTGCTGCAACGTTGACCTCATCCTCGAATTTATAGTCTTCTTGAAGAACACGAAACATCTGAAAAAGGCAAAAGACTTAACCATGTTACCACATACATGGTTACCACAAACATGGTTACCACATACATGGTTACCACATACAAGTCTCATTGCTAAGCCCTTTTTCTCCCGAAGGAAAGAGTTGGCAGGGAGTCGACTGTCTAGTTCGACTGTCTTGGTGTCTGAAACCTAATCCCTGACATCACACAGAAAACCACCTCAGATTTAGGCTGTGCTCAATGACCTGCAGAGCTTGTGTGACTCGGACATTCCCCTTTCTAAAATCAGAGCTCGTCTCTTTCTTTTGTAATGGAAGTATCTGAGATGAGTCAAGATTCATTTGACAGATGTATGGATGCAAGCACACGCACACATGCCGGGGAGCAATCAGAAGTCAGTAGCAGGACCACATGGGTTTCTGCTTAACTACTACTAGAGTACCTAGTCTTCTGATAACTGTACTTCTGTACTAATCTTACTGTTCAGTGGGATGAAGTGTGCCGCCATTTTGTTGTCCTGAAACATGGTCAGCTCCTCATATAAATACCATTAATTTTCCACATGGAGAATGCCAACCAGTTGAATAGACCACCATCTATTTCTCTAGATGTAAAAGATACATAAGCCATGCTGGTGACCTCTCAAAGAGCAAAGGTATATTGTCTTAACGATAGCACCTTCAAACGTTACAGGCAGGCAGGCCTCGCTCCCTGGGACCTCTACAGGGGCCTCAAACACGGGGGGCCGAGACAATATTGCCATTGATGATGACAACTACTTCTACAATTGAAGAACACAGAGACAAGATCCAGAGAAACACACACACACACACACACATGTTGGTCATTCCCAGTACAGCCACACACTCTCTTCACACATCTCTTTCCCACATCGCTCACTTCACTTCTTTTTTTCTCAGCAGTTTGATGGATGATCCTTTCCGTACTCCATGGTGCTGTACTGTTTGTACAAGGCCCTGCTCTTGTTTTGGTGTTTTTTCGACCCCCATGGGAGTGGCCTCTCCTCTCCACCCAGAGGGTCGTTATGAGTCATGGGAAGGGGACCGTTAGCGATGGACGACATCATGTCGTGTAGCTCATGGGACGTCACACTTTTTAGCTGTGTTTAGTGTGCGAGTGACTGCAGCGATACTTGCCCTTTACAGTGACGATGCTTAAACAGGCTATTTTAGTGAAGTACTTCTGTCTAAAACAACCTGTCTTATGACAGCGGGTTACTGCATTATTCACTCATCAATAAACATTTCCGTCCTGCAAATGTACAGTATAAAACAAACTTAAACGGCAACCTCAGTCAATATATTTTCGTTTAAATCAAAGATATCTTCTCGAGTTCCCACAGCAGTTCTCGACCTCCACTGGTCCACCTGTTCACAGCAGCAATCCTCCAGGTATGCCGAGCAGATTCCCACGTCTGTCTCCACCCTCAGCCCTGCCTCGCCCAACGCCCACAGCCACACAGAGCGCCAGCCTCCCAGCAGTCACATCTGTGTTATCGTTGCAGTCTAACGAATCAAACGCTGTGCTCCACTTCTCACATTTATCTGGCCCAGTCACACTCCACTGAAGGAGAGGCATCTGTTGACAGTCTGCAGTTAAGCCTTTACATGGGTTACTAACAAATACTTTCTTACTGTGTGTTTGCAGTCTGAATAATGACAGTGGGACCTAGGACCAGTTTTGATACCACAAATGTACAATACATGGATGGAAATGGAATGGGACAGCCAGCACAGTTAAAACAGATGGTGGGGTGAATGGGGGGAGTTGATGGAATAGGAGAGGAGTTTAAGGGTGAGGTGTGGTGTAGGTAGTTTAGGAGTAGATGGGGAGTTTAGGGGTGGAGGAGGTGGTGAAGATGGTGATGGTGGAGGACAGGAGTTCAGGGGTGGAGGAGGTGGTGGTGGAGGAAGAGTTTAGGGGTGTGTAATGCTTTGGCAGGGGTCAGCTGTGAAAGCCAATCCTACTCAGACCTTCAGGCTGACAAATACCAGTGCTCAAGCCAACTTATCTGTGTGTGCAAGTGTATGTGTGTGTATTTGTGTGGGTGTTTGTTTGGGGTTTTTCTCTCCTTGCCTCACTCCCTTACTCTCTGGAGCAATTTACCAGTCTGGAGGGGGTGAGCAGGGCACAGTATACGGCCATATATGGGGAAGCAGACATTCGGTAAACGGTAGGTAGACGTTAGGTAAACTTAAAACAGGCACTTCTCAGTCGGCAACTTTATTCATAGTACTGATATGCATTTCTGAGCTGGCAATGCTCTGGGCACTGGGCACTGTGTGTGCGCCTGTCTGTCTAATGTGGGTATGGATGGTTGCAGACAAATGTGGGAGTGGGCCTGGACAGGTGGTGGAGGGTTTTGTACTGCAACTGTATGTGCAAATGTTTGTTTTATATATTATACATTAAATTGTATTTGTTTAGCAGATCCTTTCATTCAAAAAAGACACAACGTTGGCTCTGAAGTGACAAATGAAACTCACAAGACAGCGGTACAACAGGATTTCCAATACAACATGCAAAGAAAATTACAATTTTGCAGGTGTTGTAGAAGAAATGTACTGCTTTCAGTGACCTTGGGCCAATCAAAAAGTTATTAGGCCAGGTGGAATTTGTGTGTCCAAGTGTGCGAGTTCTCGAGTTCTGGGTGAGTTCTGTGTTTGGGGTGTTTCTCTGTGCGAGGCAGTTCACACTCCTGCTGTCAGAGGGAGAGAAGTGACTGGCTCACGTGTGCATCAGAGCAGTGTTGAGACGAATATACACCCGCAGTGTGACTTGTCATATTATGATGAATTACAACGTCCCTGTGGGCCAGACTAGTTTTCTGCACACACTACCAGCATAGTGACAGACAAATCTTGCTGCCCCCTTTTTCATCTCAGAGTGTTGTGTTTATTCTCCCTGTCTGGCATCTCTCCATACTCCTGCCTTTATCGCCCTCAGAGAGTAACAGACTCTATACATTTCTCTATACATATCTTCTTTCATTTTTCTTTTTCTTTCTTCCTTTTTTTACCCCTTGTCTTTTCGGTGCTTTACTTGTCTCTTATCTCACTGCATAACTATGTTGCTGCATCAAAGCTGAACACAAATCATGCGACCACATTTGACTGGGGAGCAATAAAAAGTACGCATTCAGCCCAATTTAGGAGTTCAGGTACTGCAGCCTTTGACATACAAACATGCAAACACACACACACACACTCGTACGCTAATAAAGTTGTTTCAGACAGAACTCAGAGCCAACAGAGTGAAGCTGATCACGTCTCATAAACACTGAACCCTCGCCAGGCTGGTTTCACGTGGCCTCTAACTGGATCCCTGTCTGGGTCTGAGGTTCACTGCGGCAGAGGGTTCATCAGAACACTGATATCATTCATGTGGAACCTAGACTAAACTGTATTTTTATGTAAACTGGAATCTGGATCTAGATGCTGCTGAACGTGCACCCCATCTTAAAGAGCTTACACAAGGAAATGCAGAACGACACATTTGTCAAAGTGCATTCCGATGCTGCATCATTTGAAGTCAAAAAAATCGAACAATCCCTACCCTCACTACCTCCACCACCCTCTGTTTTGCTTTCTTCTTCTCTCTTACTCTCTCATCATCCTCTCTTTTAATGCAATGCTGTTGGCTTGTCTGTTCCAAGTCCTGTAACCCCCAGAACCAGAGAATGTTCCGGCGCTGCACCCAAACCCAGGCCCTGCAAGACAGAACCAGCCAGCCCAAACAAGGAGAAAAAGGCACAATTTGGAGGTTCAGCCCCATAACAAATGGCTGAAAAAATCACATGCAGTTTCCAGGAAAACCCCTTTGTGCTCCTTTAAGGAAGCCGAGCTCAAACCTAGCTCCAAGGAGAGCAGAGGAGGCAGGGATATTTGTGTATACAAGGTAATGAACAAAGACCCAGGGGTTGTGGTAGTAAAAGTATTTTGCAGGCAGGTGACTCATAAGAAATGTTATCATCTAGGTAATGCCTTTTGTTATGACTGTTGTTAGGTTGTGCTATATATGTGTGTCTGTGTGAGTGTGTGTGTGTGTGTGTCTCTCTTTTGCTCTCTCTCTTTCTTAAATAAAACAGTTCCTGTCCCCAGGTAGTGACATCACGGTCAAATGAGAGTCTCTCTCTCTCTCATCTCTCATTCCCTGTCACATTACAGTATATACCACAGTATAATAATACATTCCCACAATAATGGTCATAGGTGCAAATTTATTTCTGCCGGGTAAATGTCCAATTCTTTAATTATGTGGTTGTTCATGAATAACAGGTTTACGTTTCAGTTTCCCTGGTTGGTGACATGACTTCATGTTCTCTTCAGGAAAGGACTCTGTGATGAGTGGAGCTCTGCCAAACACCCCCCACCCTCTCACACAAACACACACACGTCACACACAAATGTCACACACACACACATACACACTCACGTCACTGAGTGGATAAAGTGGCCAGGACACTGTGAGAGTTCACGGTCTGTGTACCTGTGTCTTAAAACAATAAAGAGAATAATTGTACACATTCTTGGAGGTTTACATGATGTGTAAACTTCTGAGAATTTCTTTTAAAACACAGAAATGTAATTGCCTTATCGGGCCAGTTCAGTTACTTCTTTTCATGGACTTAAAAATTACGTCATTTAGAGTCAATTACCTCTATTTTTATTTAAGTTTTCTCTCTTTCTTTTTTTTCTCTCCATCCCTTCTCTCCCTTACTCCCCTGCCCATTCTTTCCCCCTTTTTGATTGGGTGGGATGAGATCTAGGGTCCCCCCAACTTTCTCTCTTTCTGTCTCTCTCTCTCTGTCTCTCTCTCTCTCTCTGTTTTTCTTTTTTTCTGTCTCTCTCTCTCTCCCCCTCCCTCCATTTCTCCCCCTCCATCTCTCTCTCTCTCTTGCAGGCAACCTTGCTTTGTTGGCAGGAGTGACCCAAATAAAAGCAGCCCCACCAGTCACAAGGGGGGAGAAAAGCCCACTTGGTCAAATGAAGTGATCCATTGAACCGAATGTGTGTTCTTTCTCTCTCTCTCTCTCTGTCTCAGCCAATTACCTAGTGTCCTGTCTTGCATCTCTCCTTCTTTTCCTCATTCATTCGCCCTCCTTCCTTTCCTGAAGGCCTTGGTGAGCCCTGATAGGCTTGCAGAGAATAAAACCTTGGGCTTGGGAGAGGAGAGGGACATTTGGGAGCGAGATGGCGAGAGGGTCTGTGGCCTCGTTCCTACATGGATTCCTGCTCCTCGGTCTGTGGAAGCCTTCATTGCAAGGAGGTAAGACACAATTACTACTATGGTCATTGATGCTTAGCTGCACAACACCTGTGGCCCTGATGGAACCTAAAGTTTGGCTAGAGAACTCGGCAATTGGGCATCTCTTGAGCTAGTTTGTGTTCAGATTTTTATGCATGTATGTTGCGGGGTTACTGGGAGATGCCACATCCAGCACAGGTTTCTGGGAGTGCAGGACAGGGGGTTCCTCTGCTGGCTCTGATGGTAATCGTTGGAGACAGCCTCCATAACTTTGCTGGCGGTCTGGTGGTGGGTGCAGCCTTCACCTCATCTGCTGAGATGGGCATGGCGACCACTGTGGCCATACTGTGCCATGAAATACCACATGAAATGGGTACAAAATTACAGAACACCTGCCTGGTTGTCTAGCAGTAGAGAACTGTGCAGCTATGAGCTGAGATGCTCTCCCCTCTGCATGTTCTGAAGCCATGGCATCAAGGGATGATCCACTAGTCTATATTTCATACCTGGGGTCTGATATAGTGGGGATGGAGATGATCCAAGGAGACCTCAACACTAACTCCTTCAATGTACTACTTCTATTGTTGGTTTTGTTACATTTGTGTAGAGGCACAAAGCCTTCACTGTACCTATCATTAATTCCAATAAGTTCAAGTACAAGTTTTTAGTTATATACACATGCAAGGAATTGTGTGATTTTCAGGCCAACAGTGCAAACAGTAGAGTTAGAGAATATATAGAGATAAGATATACATAAAGAAATTCAACCTCATGTAAACAAGGTACCATATTTATCTATTATATAATAGTCTGATATACTCCATTAACTATCCATCTTTTATTTATGTTTTAAAATGTTATAAAAGAAACAAATGACATAGCCCTAGGAGAATTGTATGAAATTCCCTCCTTGTAAGAGAATGCTAGTGGTACTGGATATGCACTTCCAGCCTGTTACATCATTTGGAATCACCCATGACTCCATCCCCATGAAACACAGGGATGGAGTCCGATTGGTTGTATGGTTTCTGAGTATTCATTCTCCTGTAGGTCATTGGAAGCTTGCTGTTACTACTCTTACTCTCACACACATAGAACCAATTGTAGAGTGTTTGTAATGACATCAGTGTTAACACTCGTAACACTCTAAAAACAACTTTAATGTTCATGCTGTGTTGGTCTTGTTTGCCCAATGCCAGTCTACTATATATGGCGTCCTACAAAATAAAATTGAATAGCTTCTCCAACAAGTCTTAAACACTTCTTTTTTATCTCCTGTCCAACTGGGAGGTCTGTGTTTCTGCCACCTCATTGGCAAATGACTGAAAAGGTAGTGGAGGCTAAGCAGTTTACTCTGAATGGCTGAAACATACATGGCTTACATTTTTCGTTCTGTAACCCCCATTTAAAGGGCTCCCCAATGGATCTGTCTCCTTCACATGTGGGAGTGTGACTCCTTAAAACGTTTCCTTTTATAGTTGTTCTCTATTTATGGCTATCGTGATTCATGAAATAGGATATATGTGCTGAAATGTGTGAGAATTATAACAAAATAAACATTCCTTTTGGGTGAAGAGGTGAGTCTTATCAGCTGCAAAGAAACTTAGACTTTCACCACAGGGAAGGTTATCTGTTATCCCTCAACCTTCATCCCCCATCCTGGTCTGCAGATAATGTATAAATTACATTTGACAGTTCATAAAAAACTCAGTTGTGACTATTTGCATGGCACCATTCTACTTTTTTGGCAGCGCCATTCTAGCTATTTATGCAAACAAGCTAAACCATGTGTTCTAAATTCCACAACAGGCAATACAAGGAAAACTAGGCTTCATTAGCTCTGATGGATGACTCATAGGATTGCAATGGTTCTGGTATCCCTTAAGAGTCCAGAACAATGAAAACATGGTCCAACATTAGACCAACGTTTATGTGCAGATAAGGCAATGGTTTTGACTGTTGTGGAATTAATATGGAAAACATGGTTTATGAAAAACTAAGAGAGAGACATTAGCTGTCGTTGATTCTCCACTAATGTCTTACCTTGTTGTTAGACAATAAGAGTACATAACTGTGTGTGTGTGTGTTGTGTGTGTATTTGTAGACATACTGTCTTAAATGATTTTCACAGATGTTGTTGTATTGCTTTGTTCTAGGCGTGTACATACCTGCAGGTGCAGGGGGAGGAGCAGGAGCTGGATTAGGAGCTGGGACAGGACCAGGAGCTGGATTTGGTCCAGGTGGTGGAGCAGGAACCGGATTTGGCCCAGGTGGTGGAGCAGGAACCGGATTTGGCCCCGGTGGTGGAGCAGGAACCGGATTTGGCCCAGGTGGTGGAGCAGGAACCGGATTTGGCCCAGGTGGTGGAGCAGGAACCGGATTTGGCCCAGGTGGTGGAGCAGGAACCGGATTTGGCCCAGGTGGAGGAGCAGGAACCGGATTTGGCCCCGGTGGAGGAGCAGGAGTAGGCCCTGGAGGTTTTGGTCCAGCATCTGGTGGAGGTGATTACTTATTTAGCTGTTTTAGAAAAACACAATTTAATTACTTTACAAATACAAATCTTGTTTTTACATTTTGTTTGTAGCTGGACGAGGAGGAGGCCCAGGAGGAGTTGGGCCAGGAGGAGTTGGACCAGGAGGAGTTGGACCAGGAGGAGTTGGACCAGGAGGAGTTGGGCCAGGAGGAGTTGGACCAGGAGGCTATGGAACTGGTCTTGGGCCTGGTGGAGCAGGTGAGGAGATCTACGTACAGTATAGATTATAGATGTGACAGACAAAAGGAAAGAGGAAAGAAAGTAGGAGGCTAGAAGTAAGAGAAATGTAGTTATTGTAGCATTATGCATTCTTCTCAGAAATAGCTTAATTTAGTCACACTCCTGATTCTTGCTCTTGATTCATGTTCTCTCTACAGGAGCTGGTGGTACACCTCAAAAAACAGGTAAGACTAACCCAAATTATTTAACTCAATTTCATCTAAAGATCTACATTTCCTACAAAATCAAGAAAAGAATGTCTCTGAACTTCATAGAATGCATGTACTGTATTTCTCAGTCAGTTGGTCTGTATTCTACCTTATACTAATATTTGAGTCTTAATTCCCAGGAGGTGGCTATGGTGTTGGAGTTGGAGGTCCTGGAGGACTCGGGGTTGGATTTGGAGCAGGTCTAGGAGGAGGAGGCAAATGCTTAAAACATTATTCCATCAGACTCACCACCTGTAACACAAAATATTAATGAGTTGACTTAAACCACCACACTTCAACATAACTAATCAGTTTGACGTCACTCCCGGACATGCCTCTCTAGTAATCCCCTATTATAGGCCAACATTAGTAGGCATACTCATTAACTGCCCACCCTAGTGAGCCCCCCTAATGCTGCTGATCCAGATTTGTAGATCAGATATCATTTACGTACTAGTTTAGGTGCTGTCTGATTCTGGAAACCTTAGCAGCCAAGTCCAAACAACAAAGACCATACCATAATAATCTGCATCCTCTGTCCCCAGTGCTTTACAATAAGTGGAAGTTCTCCACACTGTACTCAGTTCAGTGACCATGCCCCTCTCATAGGAAACTATAAATATTGTTCCACTGTTCAAGGTTCTGGGATTAATCTTACTAAGATTTACCCATTATTTCATTTCCTGACACAGCAAAGCCACTCTATATTGTTATAGGGGCCACATACTGACAAAACTCACATGCATACACACACTCACTCACACACACACACACACACACACACACACACACACACACACACACACAGATAAGAGCTAACGACAGCACAGCCTGATTAAGAGTGGAAGTTGTCACCTCAGACCGAGAGTAATCAGTTTTGTCCTTCTCTGTTTATGAATCCATGACATATGGCTCTCTCACATAGGAATGTTGGTGACGCTATCCGAGTGTTTGTTGGAGGTTATGCCCCAGCTCTGTGGAACCTTTGGATTCCACCCATTACGTCTTGATGTAGAAAGTGGGTCACTGTGTAAGCACAGGAAACAGACACACAGAGGTCACAGTTTCCAGTTGACCACAAGTCTTGTAATCTCCTTAGTTAATCATTCACCCATTCAACTGAATACACTCAGTCTGTGCTTAAGCTGCACAGCTTCACTATGATGAAGACCAAAACGTCCATTTTGCATTACCTGAAGAAGCATTAACTGAAGCAAGCCAACCAAGATGCTATGTATTTCAAGTTGACCTGCATCACTCATCTATGTTTTACCAGAGAAGGTTGATTACTGGTGAAGTTCTCTCTTACCTCTGTATTTGCAGTGCCTACTAGAGTGTCTATTCAAATGAGCATGGGTACTATTGCTATACAAGTATAGAAGTCCAGTGACTATGGAGTACAAAGTGAAGTAATGGGACAGCTAAGTTCTAACAGAAACGCTGTAGTCAAAGCGTCAAAGACTAATGATTGAGGTATTGTTAAACCACAGCATCCCTCACCTCAGCGTACATTGCCTCACTTTGAGTCTTCAAAGGCCTCTCCCTGGTCTCTATTATGTTCTCTCTTTCAAGTGTGTTGTATTCCCTCTCTGTTGTGTGGTAAACATTTACTGACCTGACCATAACCCAGCCCAATGAGACTTTTAAAAGGTTTTAAAGTCAAACATCCACACTTCAAACAGGTTTGTAAAAACGTCCCAGGGAACATATTAGTGTCACAATAAACCTGGCCAGGGAAATGAAGTGTTACAGTATTGAAGGGTCAAAGCACCAAACAACAGATTGAATTAATTAATAAATGAGATAAAGCCCATTTTCTAGTTCTGGGAATATAACCAGATAGGCCACAAGAGGGTACACTATCAACTTCCCAGTTCAGTCCTGCTGATCTACCTCCTGCAATAGCTTTTAATGTCTTGAAGAATTGCTTCAGATGTTCTTCACATGCTGCAGAAGGTAAAATGTTCTTAAGGTGTTTAGAAGGAAAAGTACATTTCAGAACAATAAATAAATGCCATGTTCTCATTAGGATATGGAGGCCTCGGAACAGGGGGTGTGGGTGGAGGAGTACGAGGAGCAGGTGGCCTGGGAGTTGGTGGTGTTGGATCTGGAGGCCAGGGAGCTGGTGGTGTTGGACCTGGAGGTCAGGGTGCAGGACTAGGACCAGGAGGTCAGAACGTTTTCCTTCAATCTAAAGTATTTATTTAAAAAAAAAACACTGCAAACTGTTGGTTAATTTCTGTCTCACCTCAGGTGGCTATGGAAGTTATGGCGGACCTGGTGGGGGTCAGTACCCTGGAGGCCAGAAACGCCCCAAAACAGGTACAGGCTTAGGGTGCAGTAGGTGGGACCACACTCATAGATAAAATATAGATTCTAATATTTTTTTGAAATGCTATTAGATTTGTATTTTTTTATCTAGAATTTTTTTAAACATTTGCATTAGGAGCAGGAACAGCACTGGGAGGCACTGG